>NC_045165.1:10175497-10185497 GCF_900700415.2 Clupea harengus
AAGAGACACGGAGAGAGATAGACAGGAAGACTGTGTGTGTGTGTGTGTGTGTGTGTGTGTGTGAGAGAGAGAGAGAGCGAGAGATGATGCTGGTGAACAGATGGGTTTGCGGGATATTGTCAAGGTCACAGAAGTTTTAATGGTATTTTCTGAGCTTCAATAGTCTCTTCGGGTTCAGCGGGTTTAGTATTTCAACACAGGCTCTTCCTGTGTCTTTGGATGCCTCAGTCCTTCACCTCCTTCCCCCATGGAATACAAGCTAATGTTCATGTAAGTCATTACTTATCCTCAGTAGGAGCACCAGAATAACGTAACAATGGTATCATGGACGGGCGCCGAATGAATGTGGGTGCACTTGTGCATAAATCTTAATACTTTCCTCACGAGGGCCACCAAGATAATGCTGGTACTATCCTGACAACAGCACCGATAAAATGTTAATACTTTCCTCACGAGGGCCACTAATAAAATGTTGGTGATCTTGGATAGGCATCACCTGTTCAACACAACAGCAGATCAATTAAGTCAAACACATGGAGGCGCCACACAAAGTGTGCGGTTTACCATAGTAGTCAAAATCACAAATCACTCTCATCAGTATCATAAAATATACTAAACTATCAATTTGGAACTGTGATTAATAATTGAATAACTACAACCAAAATTACCATATCAATTGCTAGGACAGGTTGAAGGTCTTTGGAGTCTCGAATAGTACAGGATGGCAGCATTCACTCCTGTGCAACATTTGATAGACCAGCATATATAATCAAAAGCATTTATTTACAGTATTATTTAAAGTAAAACAAGAATATGTAATCTAACTAGATATGCCTAAAAGGGAGTGTGTGGGACTGAGAGAGACATAGAGAGAGAGAGTGAGAGTGAGTGAGTGAGTGAGTGAGTGAGTGAGAGAGAGAGAGAGAGAGAGAGAGAGTGAGAGAGTGAGAATGTGTGTGAGAATGCAGCTTGAGTGTGTGCATGTTCGGATGAATGTGTGTGTTCTGCCTTCATATGTTCTGCATGCGTGTATGTGGTTGGTCATATCACACGGTTGAGGTGTAACACAAAGGAGTGTGTGAAGCGGAAGCTTTGAGTTTCTTCTCCGTGCGTGTAGCTACGTTCAAGGCCAATTCAAAGCATGTGCATGAAATGCGAGTTGGAAAATGGTGCCAGGTTAGACAATAGGATGGTTAGTTTGCATGCAAGACCCTGCGTCTGTGTGAAGCATAACTCACATCAACTTAGGTGGTGTGGCGAAACCAACTACCGCATACCTAACTATGAAAATATATCACAACATTTATGTTCAGTGAACAAACCAAATCAATAAATTAACATTGACAAAAGTTAAGCAGTCCGATGCGTAACCACATTATTGTGTTACCGGTCCTTGAGGAAAAGGGGTGCCTTGGTGTGCTGCTTCAATAGCTGCGTTTCTGTCGGCCATTGATGAGCCAGGCTGGGAAGAATTGTGGTTTGCTGCACAGTGTTCCGGTCGGTTCTCTTTCCAGAGTTACCAGTCGTCTCTGACTTGCTGCATTGCTCCCATTGCGTGTAAAGTTAGCTAGCTGACTTCTGTTGCAGCTGCCTGCGCTAAATAAACGTGTCTACTTGGTTAGCTGAGCTCAGTTCTTCACTAACGAGGAAGTGCGACTGTTTACGTAATGGCTTACGTTTCACAGTAAGAGTTCTGTTTAAATCACAAAATGAACAAATTAGTCCATTAATAATAACTAATAATTTCTGCATTCTAATAATGTTCATAATAAATTATTCTAAAGTCTGCGGTGCAGGTTGTGTGACAGACAGTAAACATCAGTCCTTTGGGTTGGGTTGGGTGTGGTGTGGCTGAGCGAGTGTCAGTCTAGACAAGGGTTTTAAAAGCTCTTGTCACTAAAATTTATGAGGTGGCACATTCCCAGGCTCTTTGCACTGGAGAACACTCCAGCATTATCTGCAGTGTAGCCTGACCAGCTGCTATTCAGCTGTGTGTGTGTGTGTGTGTGTGTGTGTGTGTGTGTGTGTGTGTGTGTGTGTGTGTGTGTGTGTGTGTGTGTGTGTGTGTGTGTGTGTGTGTGTGTGTATTAGGGTTTCCGCTTGGATTATTTTCTAAGAATTTTTATTTTATTTTCTATTTCATTGTTATTTTTACCAGACAAATTCCAAACTAACTGGCGCGTGTTTCAATAACAATCTATGTTAGGAACTCAGGTATTATGTAGCCTATATCACGTACACCTCGTTAGACAAAAGAATGCCAACATCCTCAAAGCAGTTTGACTCTTACCAGGATGTCAGTATTGGGTGGGCCGCTAAATTCAACATCCTACCTGTCTGTCGTAGTGGAGGTTACAACTGCAACTTAAAAAACTATCCTGCTTAGTAACCATAGATGTGACACTAAAGAACTAAAGACCTGAAGAAAGAAGCTAAAGTTAAGCTTTTTAACGCACACTTTTCAAGCATTCTGAGACCCAAATTACTACAGAAATGCACTGTTTACTATTGCTCGCTTGGTCGTTGTGAAACCATATTTTATTGCACAACCTACGCTGCAAGTCATAGAGTCATAGCAATGGCACTTTGAGATGAGATAAATCCTATGCATTCTTTATTTTTCAACATCAGCAAACAACAACAAAACTGCCCCACTGAAGTGAACAAGCCTACCTGCCCCTCTTAAGGTTGTTGGCATTTACTGTCTTAATGTTTTAGGCTGTCAGACGAGTGCAGAGAGCCAGATTACGCTTTTGTCGTAGAAATAGAACAGTTTGATTGGCTGATCACCATGATGTGTCTTTCTATTCATTGCCACTACTGCAGACGTGATGAAGGCTTTAGAGGGCGGAGCTCAGACAGAAGCTTCATGAAGAATGAAACATGATTGGATAAAAACCATTTTCTCCCCACGGATGTTATCACTCACTTTAATCAATATCATAAAATAATAATAGGATTTAATCCCGTTATAGATTTTTTGGGTTACAACAAAAATGTCCTGTTTTGTCCCAAATGTCCCATTTTATGTTTTGTATGAGCATGACTGGACACTGGCAGGTTTTTCATTTATTTTTTTGTATACATTTTACCAGGCAAAAAATAGTAATAACCAGCTAACAGAAACCCTGGTGTGTGTGTGACAATGTTTGACAATGTGATTGGGTGAGTTTGAGTGAGTGTGTTTGACAGTGTGTGTGTGTCTGTGTGTCTGTGTGTGTGTGTGTGTGTGTGTGTGTGTGTGTGTGTGTGTGTGTCTGTGTCTGTGTGTGTGTGTGTCTGTGTGTGGTACTCTCAAAAGAAAAGTTGATAAAGTATGACATAATTTAATCCTTCACACAATCCCGCAGACATAATATCTGTCGGCCCTGATTTGAGTGCTCACCTGGTGGTTGGGGCTGAGTATTTATGAAGACTGTGTGTCTCCGCCGGGCATACTAATTCCTCTCAGCACTAATAGTTCTTTTCAATGCAAATCTCCACAGCCTCTCATTTGAAATGACAGCATGATGCTATTTGCCTGTTAGGTGGACTTCCATGGGATTGAGGCTCCACTAAGTATTGACAGTGTGAGGCTTTGCAGAGTTTTCCCCCTTCGAATCTCCCAACCTGCAGGACCTGCATCCTCCCCCGCGCTCTGCAGTCAGATTTGATAATACTGACACTGTAATCTCCAGAGTCAGCGATCCTCTCTCGACGTACCAGTGCAGGCGAAAATGGAATTAAAGAGAAACACCTGCCTGTCGTTGTTAAGAGACTACACATAACATGTCAGCAAAACGCCAGTTGTCCAGTAACGATAGTATAGTGTGAATGTGTGTATCTTTTTTACATAAAATGAGGATGCTCAACATGATTCTCACATGATTTTTTCGCCTACATACAGTACATCTGCAAGTGTTACATGGAAGGTTGTTCAGGCATTTGTGTGCTCATAGCTCCTGTCTGCATGGACTGTATGTGTGTGTGTTTGTGCATTTTTAAACAAACTCCATACTAGCCATATCCATAGAGGCCCACTTTGATCAGCTCAATGTCCAGATTCCCCACAACAGTCAGTTCCTCCCCCCCCCCATCCCCCCGTCTGTCAGATCATCAGTGGCATCTCTCCGCCTGATAGGCGCGCTCTCGTCTCAGACGTCTGCCGGTGGTTATTAATGTCTGAAGGCGGATCAGGCCGATAAGCATCTCCGGAGTGCTGACACCGAGCTTTCGCTGCGCTTTTGATCCGGCCCCGAGATGGGATGGAATATCTCCATCGGAAAAAAGGCAGAGCGGTCGTTTGAATTCGAAGGAGCTCAGACCAGGAGATGAGTTAGTGTTTTGTCTCATGGTGATCACTTGATCTCTCTTCTTCCTCTTCTTCGTCTTCTTCTTCGCCCTCTTAATCGACCACCATTTGAGAAGATTTCGTTGATTAATTGAGATTGAACCTAAGCTGTTTTTTTCCCACCCAAAGATAATGAATGATGGTATTGATCAATGGCTTGGGTTTATGTTTCAACATGGTTAAAAACCCACTACTTTTTAAGAAATGAAGCCCTACCCATTTTATTTAGTGCATGATTATGTTTTCTCTTGCTCATTTTGTCAAACCTTATAGAACTAATGCATCATTTATACATGGCAAGTGTACAAGGATGATACACATTGCATTAGAATAACCTTTGACCTTGGCAGTGCCGGTGTTTAGCTGTACCAGTTACTCAGAGCTGCAGAAACTGAACCTTAAACAGTCCCCTCCAGGATCTTGCCAAGGTTTGTCGTGATTGTTTTGGCCAAAAGTGACTGAATTTGCTGCGGGAATTCACAATAATTGTGGTTAAAATGTGACTTAAATTGAATAAAAGTTATGTATAATCGATCGCAAATAATGCAGAAATGCTATGAATGCTGAAAATTGCAATTGTGGTGAAATCCTTGAATTTGCAAAATCTCAAGATTGCTAAATTGCTTGAACATGGATCTATGGGTCACGAGATGCAAAGGTCAGTGGATATTAATCAGATACGACGTGACTAGACAGTTGTAATGAAGCAGTTTGAAAGGAGAGGAGTGCCGTTATACTGCATATCAGCACGGTCCTGAAACTGAACATGGTGAACTTCGCAAGACTTGAACAATCAAAGCATTCTAAAACCAGAGAGGTCACACTGATAAAGCGCTTTTAAACGCTCAACAGCAGTGAAGAGGTGTTAAGAGATGTGTGCACTTTGCCCTGCACTTCTCCTTGTCTTTCAAGCCACCCTTCACCTTGGACAACCACTCACGTCGAGCACCTGCCCTCTACATGGACACGCATGCTCTCAGCCTCTCACAGCCTCTTTAGCTAGACTCAGGTGGCATCCTGTGGAAGGAGAGAGCCCCCCTAGGAGTCAAGGAGCTCGATGTCAGCGGAAATTTTACAAAGTCAAATTTACAACACTTTTAATTTCACACAAAGTGTCAGACATATAAAGCGATGAGAATCAGGTCTCGGCTGAAATTTTTATGCCTGCTTCAACAGGAAGTATAGTGGCAGTGTCTGTCTGTGTGTGTGTGTGTGTGAGTGTTTGGGTGGTTGGGTGGTTGGTGGTAGTGATTGTTGGGAATGGTAAACTTGGACAGGCCTGGAGGTTGACAGGCCAGTGATACTACCCTGTGCTTGCTGCTGTATAGGCCACTGGCTGTGTGGAGTAGTGGAGGGCAACTGCCATGATCAACTGATCACTGGCTGGAATTGAAGTCAAATGAGGGATATGAATGGCTAATGAAAGACATTTGAATGAATGATGGTCCATAAAAGAATGCTCCACATTTCTATTCATGTTCCACCCAATATGGTTTTTTCTTCAAAAGGTGGATTAGAATATGAATAATTACAAACGCTTTCTGAAAGAGGTTCCTTTTTAGAATCCGAGAAGGGTAACCCACCATTTTACCCTAGCCTCTCATCCGTGTGTACATTTTGGGGTTGGATAGTAGACTAACATATTCCAAAAATAGCAATTTTTTTCAACTACTGCATTCATTTCATATCACTCAACAGAAAACGGAGGAATTACAAAAGGTGTCATATTTACAGTAGACGTTTTACGAATTACAACATTACATACGTTTTACCAATATAAAAAACAGTGCATTCCCAGTGCACAACTAGAGACTTTATTTTCTTTACAAAACCGCATCTATTTCCCCCACAAGCTCACCACAAGTCAAAATAAAACACAGAATCCCCTTCCATCTTCTCTCCCCTTTCTCGTCACTTCCTAAGAATAGCGCTCCACCGTCATCAGCTAAAACATGGAGGCAGACAGGTAAGTGTGAGGACCTGCGGCGACTGTTTGGGCTCCCCTACAGTGTGGCTCTTTAAGGGCGAATGTTATTCATTAAGAACAATGCGGGCCGTTTCCCACTGGCAAGGCCATAAACCCGGTAATAACCTTTTTCATCAGGGGCCAGAGTGACACAGTAATGCCACATTTCCTCCCAGACACACCGCCAAAGCAAAGAGGAGAGCGGAACCAGTGCGTGCATATGTGTGTGTGCATGTGTGTGTGTGCATGTGTGTGTGTGTGTGTGTGTGTGTGTGTGTGTGTGTGTGTGTGTGCGTGTGTGTGGAGAAATGGGGGCACCCTTGTAATCTCCACATATATTAGAGTGTAGGAACCCATCATATAAGGATATAACAAGGCCTTGATGAGGACCGCACACTCGCCCCCCGGAGAATAATGGATGAGG
Source organism: Clupea harengus (assembly GCF_900700415.2). Lineage (NCBI taxonomy): Eukaryota > Metazoa > Chordata > Actinopteri > Clupeiformes > Clupeidae > Clupea > Clupea harengus. The sequence goes on from NC_045165.1 coordinate 10,182,218, forward strand.
CTTGACCCGCTCTGAAAGGGAGCGTCGAGCGGAGGCGACATGGCGCACGACCCCGATTCCAATTTCTGCCTTTGGAAAATAAGAGCGCAAGCGAGATCATCTCGGGGGCAACGAGGGGCAGGGGAGGGAGGAGCGGACCGGGATCCACGGATGCCAAAAATCAATAGGGTGAGACTCCTGTGACTCTGCATATGGGAAACAGGGAGAGAGAGACAGTGACATGGAACTGTCATACAGTACAGCCAAGTTTGAGTACATTCCCTTGCAAAGCAGAGGCTCTTAGTCTTAGTATGTTAACTTTTTGCCATGGTAGTTCATAGTGGCCAGAGTCCTTTTTTAATAATCCTAATACAGTGACCAAATACACTTAAATTCATTTGAATTATTGAAATACCATCCTCAATATAATTTTCAACAACGCTGTGAGTTGAAAACTTTCCCGACAGACTGTGGCTGTTGTCATGTCGATAGCCTGCTAGGTGATAGAAGGCTCAAGGATGTGCAGTGTTTTCCTCATGAGCCTCATTTCACTCAGACCTCCAGAAATGATGGTCCAAAATAATCAGGAATAAACAGGAATTAATCAACAACTTCCTATTGTCTCTGTCGTTCCTCCAGCTAAATAACCCATCCATTTGTTTAGCTGGCAGGTGAGAAGGCCTAGCCAGTTTGTCACCCCCCCCCCCCCCCCCCCCCCCCAAACCCCATCCTCCCCAAAAAAGCATATAGTACACCCCCAAAACTATTAATACAGTTATCTGGATTTATGTACACGGGCTTTTACAAATGAGACCTAATTATTGTTAGTTAATGAAGCCTGTGAGTGCAGGCGGCTCTGTAGCACAACCGCTCGGCAGATAACGGCGGAGGAAATTTGCTTAGAGGATTTTGCAAATGTCACCGCCACTTTGTGTACAAGGCTGATAACTTCATCCATTCATTATCTTAGCCAGCACCTGCAATGATGCACGGTGGACCTCCAGCCCCCCCAATAGATAATTAGTAATGAATCAATATGGGGGAGTTTAGTGTTGGTGGTGGCGGTGGGGGCGGGGGGGGTTGGGTAAAATGTAGACATCCACCTCCACCACCACCATCACACACACACACCCCCACCCCCCAAATTCCCAAACAGAATGATTATAAAGTGAGGGATGCAGGTGGGGGAGAGGGAAAGGGAGTGTGGTGGGAGAGGAATGAGTTTTGCTGTCATCTGTTGTGAATGCAGCACCTTTTCTCAGGAAAGGGGGGAGGGGGGTGGATTTTTCCCCCTTCTCTTTTCCGGAAGGGTGATATCTCACCTCTATCCATTCCGGGGCATCGTTCTGGCATGAATGCAAAAAGAAGGATGCGGGGTGCGCTATCAGGCAGCCAGGCAGGGAAGGAGGGAGGGAGGGAGGGAGGGAGGGAGGGAGGGAGGGAGGGAGGGAAGGGGGTGCATTAATCCACCTCCATTCATCAGCCAGAGGCCAGAGGCAACAAGACGCCACGCGACTCCATCGCGCTTCTCTCCGCCGTAACGAGCTCAGAAGGAGAACACGCTGTCATACCTCAGACTCGGAGAGAGAAAGAGAGGGAGAGACTTAGACTCAGCTTCCTGACAACCCCCCCCCCCTTAACCACCCCCTACTAGCACTACTATCATCAGCAACACCTCCAAAATCCCTAGCCTAGCCAGCTCTCTCTTTCTCTCTTTCTTTCTTTATTTATCTACTCTTAGCTCTTAGCTCTGTTCACTAGCCCAGGGCTTTTCATCTCTACACTGGAGCTCACCAGAGAAACTGATACCCCCCCTCATGGAAGGGGAGAGAGAGAGAGAGAGAGGGAGAGGGAGAAGGGGAGGGAGGGAAAGAGATTGGTTTTAAGTCCAAGTCCATTTTTTAAACTCTAACCTTCAGAGACAAGCAAGTGTGATGTGATGTATGTCAGGTTCGTCCACAGTGGAGGAGACAGAATCAGATATGAAAGGCCACATTCAGAGCCTGACAGGAGAGGAAGAGGGGAGGAAGAGAGAGAGAGGGGGGGAGAAAGGGAGAGAGAACAAGCGCACAAGCATGATTGAAGGAACACGGAAGGGGTAAAAAGAGCCAAGCACTCCTCCGAGGAGATCTCATTCCATCGTATATAATGTGGGATAAAGACGTGGGATTACATATGGCAAACTAGTAATGGGGCGCCGGCGTTTAAATCCCTTCATTTAAGTGCAAATGGGTGTCATTTTGGGAGGCCTGAGCAGCTGTTCACCAATGTCACCGCCTCAGCCTCCCCGATGCCTTCTTATTTTTGTTTCATCCTCCCTCCTGTAACCCCCCCCCCCACACACACACACACACACACACACACACACACACACACACACACACACACACACACTCATCACCACCGCCCTCCCCCACCCCCACAGAGCCATCAGCAAACAACAGTGGATCATTAGCGGGGACGTGCCATGTGATGACTGACAGGGTCATCCAGCTCTCCCCTGGCTCTCTGTACATACTGACGTAATGGTTCACGGAAGAGACTACCATTTTTTTTTCTTTTCTTATTTCGCCTTGAATGATTACAGGCTTTAGTTTTTGAGTAACACATTTGTAGGAACGGGAAGAAATGTAATGAGAATTCTGATCAGCGGGCGTGTGGTATTGAGGTGCCATTATCCTCTGAACTTAAATCTGAAATGCAGTTTCAAAAATGTAATAGCTATTTGGTTATTGAAGTGTCATATATATTTCTGAGTGAAGTTGGTAAAGTCTTGGCAAAAAGAGAATTTTAATAGACCACTGCTCTGCATTTTTCATGTTTCACGTTTTTTTTTGTGCTGATATACCAGAATGGGTTTCGCCCAAGTGCAACAAATGAGCACCAGTTATTTGGACTCGTACGCTACGCTCAGTGTTACACAACATGAAATCGCCGAGGCTCCAGACACTCCTTCACCAGATTAGATGTTCTACAAGAACACCAGGTGTCACACGAAAGCCTATCAGGTCATTGTTTTTATTATTGAAAAATCACACGGTTCACCTCATGCAATAATGCACTTTCTCCTCCTCCTCCGTGGCCCGTAGTTTCTCTGCTCTTCTATTACTGCACTCAGACTCATTTTTTTCCCAAGCATCATAATAATTGGTAATGTTGCACTGCAAAGCCGCAGGTTAATTACATCTCCCCTCCCTTATATCCAATGCTCTTTGTGCGGAGTGTGGCAGACTCCATGTGATGAAATTTTGATGAAGGATGATTGTCACGGGCGGTCACCGAAGCCTCCCTGGAGAGAGTG
>NC_045165.1:10187997-10210497 GCF_900700415.2 Clupea harengus
ATCCATTTCCTCCTGTTTCACTGAGGCCAAATTTCATTATTCATTCTTAAAAATGGGAAGAGGTAGGAAAGCGAATAAGGGAAGAGTGTGTTGACCTTCATAAGTCAGGGAATGTCTATTGTCTAAGTAAAAATTGTTACTTGCCTGAAAATGACCATATCTACCGTTAGGGCAAAAATTGAAAAAGTTCAAATCAACTGGAACTGTTGCAAAATTGCTTGGATGAGCACCCAAGTTTACCCAAGACCCTACTCGGATTTTACCTGGAACTGTAGTCTATGGTCGGATGAAAAGAGGAGGGTTTGGCATAAAAAGAAGGATGACAATACTGAAAAGAACCTGATCCCCACGGTTAAGTATGGTGGAGGGTCTTGTGAGGCTGTTTTCCCTCCAAAGGCCCTGGGAAACTCGTTAGGGTACATGGCACCACGGACTCATGAAATACCAGGACATAACCTCTTGTCTTTGCCAAGAAACTAAAACTGGGTCGTCGTTGAATCTTCCAGCAGAACAATGATCAAAAATATATGTCCAGATCAACACAAAAATGATATTCTGAACATAAAATCAAGCTTCTGTCATGGCCATCTCAGTCTCCTTTCCTAAACCCCATAGAAAAATGGTCTTATTTCCCTGCTCTGTCTTCTCCAGCCTTATATGATGTTATAGGAGAAGACTCAGTGCTGTCTTATTGGCAAAGCGAGGTTGTGCAAAATATGAAATGCAGGGGCGCCAATAATTGTGACACTTGGTTTTGTTCAAAATAATTATTTCTTGCTGGGGTATTTTATTCATTCAGTTAAAGGTTAGATTTTGATCATTTTTTCAGCGTGTGATTCAGCTAATTCAGGTGAATTTTTTAGAACCCTTTTTATTCATCTTTACCTGGGGTGCCAGTCATTGTGGAGGGGACTGTATGTGTCTACTTTTGCAACTTGCTCTACCCAGAAAATCACACATTTTTCTTTCCCCCCCCCCCCCCCTCTCTCTCTATCCTCTACCCCCTCCCTCTCTCTCCAACCTCTCCCCCCTCCCTCTCTCCCTCTCCCTCATGTGTCTACCTATAACCTAACCCCACCACAGCTGACACCTTTTCTGTTGTCTCTTTCATGGTGTCATATCCCCTCAGAACACACTCCCATCCCACTGCTCTGTGCCCCATCTGCCAGTGCGCTCGTATCTTTTTATGGCCACACATTACAGGACCACAGAGGCCACTGTGTGTGTGTGTGTGTGTGTCTGTGCTTCAGCATGTGTGTGTTCTCTTGTGTGTGTGTATGTTAGAGGAGGTAACTCAACTCTTGTGCGTGTGTGTGTGTGTGTGTGTGTGTGTGCGTATGTGTGTGTGTGTGTGCATCTGTGTTTGTGCGTGCATCTGTGTTTGTTCATGCGTGTGTGTGTGTGTGTGTGTGTGTGCGTGTGTGTGTGTATGTGCGCCTGTGTTTTTGTCTCCTCTTAATTTCTTGTTGGAGCACTGAGGGGACTTAGCAAGCTCAAAGCCCCGGCACGAGGAGATGACAGGAGTGACATCGTATTAGGTGTGTTAAAGAGTCTAATTAGCTCCCCCACTCCCCCCGGTACCCCCTGAAAGAGACAGCGCCGGGCACCGTGGGGCCCTCTGGAGGAGGCACGGGAGCGGGAGCGGGCACGGGCGCTGAACAAGCCCTGACAGATCGCTCTCAGGGACCGGAGCGATGGCAGCCCTCTCAAACGCTCCAGATCTGTGCCTAATTCTCACAGTTTCTTCACTCACTGGAGTCGCCCTGCTCACACCCCTCAAGTCAAATTAGTTTCAAAGTTGTGTGTGCTTTTCCTAGCTTTTTTGGGGGGTGTGTGTTGGAGTAGTTGTTGGAGATGAGAACATCTTTGTCTCATTTGCCAGTCACTTTGAGAGTAGTCGCACATTCTAATAAGAGCGATTTCGAAGGGAGACGGTCCAGCCACATGCTAAGACCTTAAGTTCATCAGTCATGCTGTTATTCAGTATAACAGAACAACCTCAAGTGTGATATTTATATTTATACAATAGTTCTGGAAGAACGCTGTATAGCATTACATAAATTAGACATCAGCTAGTTCTTTAAAGCAGTACATATATCTTACATATACAATAGTTCTGGAAGAACGCTGTATAGCATTACATAAATTAGACATCAGCTAGTTCTTTAAAGCAGTACATATATCTTACATAAGCATGTTCATTAGATTGACCTCCAATAAATAAGTCACCGCAGTGTGTTCATATTACAGTAGCCACATCGTAGCCTCTCTGCAGGAGTCCTGAATAATATAATATCTGACTTTACAAACTGACTTTAGTGTGTAAAGAGAAACATAGTATCAAATCCTCAGAACTGAACAATCTTGAAGCAGAAAGAAAGTCGTTTGTTTTTGTTTCTCGTTTCTGTATTATACATCAAAGCATGTCCCTCTGCTGAGAGTTAATAATAAGCCCTGCCACAGAGCCCGGCAATTAGCTCTGACACCACCATTAATTACCCGCTAATTGAGACATGAGCGCCCATTGGTTCATTAAGTGCCACGAGGCCCCTGTCACCCTACTGAAGCATTTCTCTGGGTTTCCTCAAGCTCAACAATATAGAGTATGTGTGTGGACATAACTATATTAGTTCCGTATCGCAACTACACACACAGATGCTGCACATACTCTGCACTTTGGCACACGAACACACAAACATGTGTATGTAATATTTACATATGTAATTCTGGTATCTAGTATTGCTCTCCTAAGGCATAATGTGTGTGTGTGTGTGTGGGTATGTGTGTGTATGGCAGTGGTCATTGTTGGCAGTATGTCTGTGTGTGTATATGTGTGTGTGGCAGTGTTTATTCTTGTCAGTATGTCGGTGTGTGTTACTATACTTTTGTCCTCTGTAGATGTGTGTGTGTGTTCTGGCTGGTATGTCTGAGTGTGTCTGTATAATTGTGCGTGTGCATAGGTGATTGTTCCTATTAGTGTGTGTGGTAGGGGTTATTCTTGTCAGTATGTTAGCATGTGTTTCTATACTTCATTGTTTTATGTATACGTGTATGTGTGTGTTTGTGTATGTGTGTGTGAGTAACCAAGCTCCCCTGCCTCTGGTGTGATTTCTCAGTGGTCTGGGTGGGCAGACGGGTGGTGCTGTCTCTGAGGAAAGTATGTGTGTGTGTGTGTGTGTGTTGGGGGTGGGGCTGGCTGGCTGGCTGGCCACAGTGGCCCGTGCTAAAGCCTCTAATCACGCCCATCAGTCAGGCCTGTGTCTGTGCCGCCGCCGCCACGCAGCCCAGATGGAGAGAGAGCTTGCACCCACCACGCGGAATTGTAGGCACACGGTCAGCACACACACTAACAGTATGAGCACGGAATTATCAAATCACATGCGCGCACACACACACACACACTTAAATATACACGTAGACATACATAGGCTAACACAAGAATATAAAAGTGTAGTTTCCAAATGACACACACACATACACATAAATACAAACACACACACTATAATATGAGCATGTAGTTGTCAAATAACGCATACCTCCCCCATAAGTATGCATTTCTGTAGTAGCACATAGATACATGCACACACACTCACCCAAATAAGAGTATGTATGTGGACACATACACGTACACAAGAGCATAACTATGTATTTCTGATACAACACCTGCACGCACAGAGTAGGCACTCACTCAACAACGAAATAATTTACTTTGGACCTACACGCCACCATGCTCTCGTACACACGCACAAGAGCTTACACACATGGGCATGAGTTTATATACGCCTCTTCTCCAGAATCTGCACAAACTGTCTCACTAGCACAAGTAACGGCACACAGTGATAAATAGGACGTGAGAGTGAGGGGGGAAGAGAGAGTGAGAGATCCTACCGCTCGCATTACTCTTGCCAAGTCTTTTCCACTCCATCATCCATATAAAATTCATGATCTGGACTTTTCTTCGTCTCCCACCACCGCCACCAACGCCACCCCCCAAAACCCAATTTCACCCTGGACAAACGCATTTATCCTGCTAAAGAAACAGCTGTATTGAGATTAACATAAATCGGCAGTTCGTTAGGGCGTGCTTAGCAGTGCATTAACGAATTTGCCACCTTAATGAGCCGCTAAGTAATTGCCTTCCTGCCCCTGAATGCAAACAGGCCATTACCCACAACTGTATGATTTTCTACAGCAAAAAAAAAAAGAAAACACAAGTTTACAGTCCCGGGGCTGCCTGCTTAAGTTGTTTTGGAATGAAGAGGAGGCCGCTTGGGTTGGGGTAGCGAGAGATTCATTAATGCGGCCTCATCCCATTCCCTCTCAAACAGGCTTGGGGAAAAAAACAAAGGTTTTCCGAGCATTTCTCGTGGATAGTTCTGGTGAGATAAAGATGTTAGAAATCACGATTGCTTTGATTTTTTTTTTTTTCTGTACCTTCTCTTTTTTATTTCTCATGCTGCTGTTGTTGTTGTTGAATGGGTGAGGTCAAGGACATCGAAAGCCTGAGGAGATCAAAGGAGAGGTTTTGTTTTGTTGTCTCCGCTTCGCGAGTCTTCTTTCATTTATCGTTGTGACAGAACTAAGTGGCCTAACTGACGCCGCCAGCAGCGTGCAGTCCCGGCGTCTGACTCAAGGGGGGAACGAGGTGCACTGATCAGCTCATTGCATTCTCAGGGTGTTCTTCAGGGGTGGAAGGGCATGGTGGTGGGAAAAATCCTCTTTCTCAGGGCTTCACGTCTGGCAACTGCTGCGCCAAACATATCAAAAGGCGATGGAGTGGAAAAAAATATTAGTTTACACAAAGGCAGCCAGTGAAATTAAGGATGGTTTTATTTTCTTATCTTTTCTCTCCCCCCAACAACCCCCCCCCCCAAAACCCCAATTCATTACTTTTCAAGTCGCCGGCAGGTTGCTATTTGCCAGACAGGGAGACTAATGGTCTGTCTGCACGGGCAACGTCAAGAAAACAACGTCAGCGCGTCCACATAAATAATCAGCTCCTTGCCCTCTCTCGGCAGTGCCACCGAATCTGTATGATCTTAAATTGAAAACAAATAGTAATTTCCGATACCAGTGCTCAGCGCCCCTCAGTAAGCTTCCCCAGCCCAACCCCCTTCCGTAGTCTGTGCGCTGCGCTGCGCTTCGTTATAGCATCCTGTCGTATTAGGGATGCGCCCTGAGGGGGTGAGGCGTCGCCGGGCGCACCAGACTAAAGAGTCAGCGCGTGTCACGAGATCAAGAGGGAGGTACGTGTGGAGATGATGCGTGACGCTCAGAGTTTCCGATGTGTAATCCTCAACAAAAGTTTTCTGAAAGCTGTGTTTTGGAAAGACAAAAAAAAACATGGAAGGTGGGGGCGGGGGGTTGCTGTTGCTGCAGTAGAGTGATGTCGTCCATCTCTGCTCTGATGGGTTGTTTGTACGGGGGAAAAGGGAAAAGTTCAGTGTCGTCCTTGAGAAAGAGAAGCAGGAGAGGAGAGGAGCGAGGGAGTCCCACCTCTCCTATCCTCTTCTCTCCCCTTCCCTTCCCTCACTCTTTAAAGATGAGCTGATTAAATGACAGCTGCTTTGTTGTTTACACACACGCCAGCGTCTTCCAGCCCAGCGTTCTCACAACTCCCACACAACCTTAAGAGAGCAGACTGCGTAGCAGCAGAGAGAGAAAAAGAAAGAGAGAGAGAGAGAAGGAGGAGATGGGGCTTAAAAAAATACCTCAACAAGCTTCAAATCTGGGACAATGTGAAACTGGAGATGGGTGCGTGCAGGGGCGCATGTGTGTGTTTTGCCTTCTCTCTGTTCTCTGTCATATGTCTTTTTTTCCCCGTCCCCTTTATAATATTTTCAGTACAAATACAATTCTTTTGTTCCGGGGGTATGTGTGTGTGTGTGAGTGTGTGCGTCCGTGGGTGTGTGTGTGTTTTTGAAGCATGTGTGCTGCGGTGTAGCAGAGAGAAACATAAAGTTAGCAGTTTAGTGTACTTGGCAAGGTCATCTTTAACTGCGCAATGTATGGATCCTCAGGGAGCTGGCAGAGTGAGGCAGACCCGGCCTAATCCAAGAGTGGCTGAACCACAGGATGAAGTTGCTTTGCTATGAAATTAATTGCCCCTACAGCACCCCCCCACACACACACACACACAAACACACACACACACACACACACACACACACACACACTTTCATTCTCTGCACTATGGGCTGAGTGGGAGCACAGAAATGTATTTGTCTTTAGTCATGAACTCTATTTTCTGTTCTTGAATTTGAGACAGGGCTTGGCAATGAATCATGTGTTTATGTGTACTGAATAGTGTTGGATAATATGATCATATTGTTCCGATTTTTTTAAAATCTACCCTTAGTGGTATGTTGTTGCCCTGTGTGCAAATGTCGGTTAGTTATTTCTGTCAGAAGAATGTATTTAAATACACAGAAATTCTATGTGCCATTAAATCATCGTACACACATATTTTACACAGTCTATTAATCGATACACTTTTATTTATTTTATTGATTTGCTATTGGTTTGATGTGAAGCTATTTTCTATTGAGCCATGCTAATTCCACACCCTCTGCCTGTCTGCCCTACTGTACGCTAAGTGCTAGCGGCGAAGGGGAGAGAGTGCAGCCTTGCAACCCAAAGCAGCGGCACTAAACTCAGGGTATACCCCACTCTGTGCCCAAAATGATGGAGAAGCATCAGCTCTCTCGTCACGTAAATCCAGCTGGGTGCGGAGAAGCATGGCTCTACGCCTCATATTTATTACCCCTCTCAGCCTTGTTAGGTTTTAGTGCATACTCCTTTTTTTCCCCCCCGTGGACTGGGAAGTGCAGAAGGCTATAAGGAGAGGACAAGACAGGAGGAGTATAGCGAGAGAAGGGGGGAAAAAACACGCACACACAAACAGAAGTGGCTTTTAAAGAATGATGTTATTACGAACGCTGGCATGCCACCATTTCGAAAGATACATTTGCGTTATTTATGCGGCGACTCCCACATTTGTGTAAACATAAAATCTCATGCTTTATTACTTCCCTTTTGCACCCACCGCCTTGACCCCAGTCATCGTAAATTGAGAAATAGTGGGGAACTAATGGAGACAGATGGGACTATGGCATGCCATTTACTCAAATTGGTGAAGTAATTAACCCCGAGGTGCCGCGGGTTCGCAAGAAAGATTGTTGGAATGTCTCGGCCAGTCAGATAAACAGACTCCAGGCCTAAGCGGCTCTGACAACTGCATCATAAACTAGACTCATTCGGTTCAATTGACCTGTCAACATCACAAGACCAAATAAAGATTTGTATTACAGCGTGCTTTGGGGTGGGAGAGGGAGAGAGAGTGGAGGGGTGGGGGTGGGGCGGGGGTAGGGGGGGGTCGGGGGAGAGTTGGGGAGGTGCCCAGATCACGGCCTCAACATCAGGTCGTACTTCCTCTGGTAGGGAGCAGGAAGTCTGTTGAGTTATTGTTGCTTTAGGGTCACTGTAGTAGCAAAGAGAGCAGTCTCCTGACATGATGTCATTCACTTCCATCGATTAATGTGGGAATTCTCTCTCTGGGCTTCTTCATTACAGCTGCAGACATCGGATTGGTTGTGAGGGGAGAGGGCGTTTGTGCTGGGTGAAAGGGAATGGTTCCCATTGGCTCTAAGATGAAAGAGTAGAATAGAAATAGAAAAGCCTTTATTGTCATTGTATTCGCATGCAACGAAACTTGGAGTGCTCCTTTTCTAAGAGGAAAGAGTGCTCGTGTTATGGTGTTTATGCTGCGAGAAGCAGAAGTAAGACTTTGTTGAGTTAAAATGATGGGTAGGAATGAGTGTTTCAACCCAACGGAGGAATGAGATATTGCCATTATACTGCACCGCACAGACCAAATACACCCGTCTTTATGGAGGAACCTACGAGACTGGAGAGAAACATGAGAGTGAAAAATTAGTGAATGCACAGTGTCGCAAGTAGAGTTATATTTATGGGCCAAATTATGGCAAACATTAATGGTATCGCCAATAACATTATGAAAATGAAAAAGATCATAAATGGCATTATAATTGTATCTTGGTGTATGGGTCCTGAAAGCTATCCAATATGTGCGTTCTGAAGTATAACTGTGTTTATGTACATTTATAGTTTGGCTGATTTGTGTAAATGTAATGGCTTTAGACATTAATGGATTTTTTTTTGTTGTAGAGCACCACATAAACCCACATCTACACTGTTGGGAGAAAAAAAAATGCGTGATAGATATCCAATAATTCTGAAACTATGCTTAGTTTTATTGTGTGCTTGTGTGTGTGTGTGTGTGCCTGTTTGTTTGTCTGCTGGTTTCTGTGTGTGTGTGTGTGTGCGCGCGCCAAGCTATTCCCTGTCTGTCTCATCTCTAATCAGGATTGCATGCAGCAACACCGCAGCAGCAGTCACACATTAGGCATGTTTTTCATGCTTCTCGGGCCCACAGTGGCAAATTTGCCCCCCGCCTTTTCACCAAGCACTTGATTATGAACACACACGCGCACACACACACAGACACGTAATGAGATTTTGAACACACACTCAAACACACACACACGCACATACAAAAGCTCATGCACTCACATAAACTCAAGCACACGCACATATATGCACATACATACATACACACACACACACACCGACATGTACATACAGAAGAGCACACCGCCAAATGCACACATACATGCTGTACACTCACACACACACACACACACACACACACACACACAAAACGAACAAACATTTGACTCCCATTTACACAGATACTAGCAAATCTGTAAACGACCGGCAGACCGGCACTCCCCAGTGCTCCGTATTTTCCAGCCATGCTTCTCTCCCTTTTATAAATGATGTTACATGCAAGCAAATAACCTGTTTAACATCAACAATAGGCGCCTGGATCAATGGCATGGCAGCGCTTGCCCCCGTAAGTTCCTGTAGTCATTGTCTGCGGAGTCGATGCCACCCTGGGCACTTTAAATCTCCATTTGCTGCTGGGTCATGAATGCTCCGGCCCGCTACAGTCTCTGGTCCCATCTGTGTGATTTACATCGACTCAATTGACAGCAGGTGGGAGGGATAAGCTGGGACAAGGCGATTGAGGAGGAGTGTGTGTGTGTGCGTGTCTGTGTGGTGGAGGTCTGGGTGTTGTGTGTGTTTGTTTGTTTGTGTGTGTGTGTGTGTGTGTGTGTGTGTGTGTGTTTCTGTAGAATGACATATGCTGTTTATAGTGTACATACTGTGCATGTACTGTGCGTTTCATGTGTGTGTCAATGCACAAGCCCGCACACACACGTGTGTGTGTGAATGTGAGAGGTTTCGGCTTTTTAGGTGTGATGTTGGTAGAGGAGGTGAAACATGACACATTTTCCTTGTGGTGACAACTGATTTGACAGTGACAGCTGATGTGAGACCTGGCCCTTTAATAAGTGAATTAATCGGAGGTAAAACATAGTGATCTGTCATGTTCCTCCAATACCTTAACAGCTGGCTGGCTTGTCCTTTGGTGACAAGCTATTTTGTCCTGCGCAAATCTTCTGTCACCACCCCAAAAAATGGGGCTGGTGGGGGCTGTGTCTGGGGGGGGTGGGGGGTGGTGGGAGGGGGATGATGTGGTCGTAGGCGGCTGGGCGAAGCGCTCGAGCGAGCGAACGAACTAGGAAGTGAGGCGGCGCGTGAGTGAAGAATTTCTTGTCAGGCTCAGCCAGCTGTGCCAATAATATTATCTTCAGTAGCATTAATCACACGGCGCCTGCGAGCGCCACATCACACCGCACCGCACTGCACCGCACCGCACCTCCGCCAGCCCAGAGGCCCCTGCTGGAGCCTGTCACAAGTTTGGAGGGAATCGCCAACAGCCTCATCCTCCCCCCCTCCTTCTCCTCCTCACCTGAAGGAGCCTAGTGACGCTTCACAGAGCCCCCCCTCTCCCCCCCCCCCCCCCCCCCCCAATGCATGATGAATGAGAATCTGTCACACAGAGCTGGAGGATCTGCAAGCAGCCATTAGGAACTCAAACAAATCCAATCCCCCTTGTGCTCTCTCTGTCTCTCTGTTGTCTCTCTTTCTCTATCTCTCATTCTCTCTCTCCCTCTCTCTCTCTCTCTCTCTCTCTCTTTCTCTGTTGGCTCACTGCATGAGCACACAAGCACACACACGCATACACAAACTAATACACACACGTACAGACATACTCATAGAAAATTGAAGAATCAAGGCGATTGTTATCGTGTTTGATTTTAGAAAAACATCCACTGAGAATATCTGGGTTCTTGCTGTGTTAAGATGTCCCGCTTTATTTATAGTCACAGAGTTCAATGGCTAGAAAACAGAAAAAAACAACGTGTGTGTTGCTAGAACATTTGGTTTAACATTAGTTATGTGAACTTGTCATCCACTTAGAACAGACTCATCACCTCACAGGCTAGATTGCTTTCATCAGTAATGTAGTTCTGTCCTAGCTCTCATCCATTCTCTGGCAAAGGTAGCGATTTATAGAAGTTCAGAAGCCTGGGCACCTTTTTTTTAGCTTATTGCACACACTAGGCAGGGTTTTGCTTCATCCTTTTATTCAAACTTGCTCATCTTCATGAGGCCGAGTTTCCTTCTTGGTCACTGAAGTTCAGACGGCTAACGTGCTTTTGTGAAATGTCTTTCTGAAGAGGTCGCTGGGAAGGTTTGACCTCATCTTGTGTTTTAAGAGGGCGCTGCCTCTCATCCTGGTCGGATGAATCGATTACTCACACTTCGGAGCCGCTAAGATGGCGCCGAGGGTCTTTTTCCATGTCTCTCGAAATTGTCTGAAGTCTCAGGTTTTTTTTTTTTTTCTTTTTTTTTTTTAAGTTCCCTTTTGAGTTCCTGTTGGAGTTGACAGATATCCAGTTTGAGTGATCAGGAGTTGGTTTAAACACTTTTCACAGATGGAGGCTCGATTACTCCGCCCTCAGTTGGGTCCTGTTGGAGGTACTGAACATCAAGTTGGAGTTTGTGGAGAGACACATAGTCAGAAGCCTACATAAATATGTAGCCCCTTCAATCCTATGCACAATTACACTCTCTCAACACATTCATTGCCAAAAACACACCCATTCAAACGAAGGGGAAAACAAGCAAAGGCTCCGGTCTCACCGCGCTCACCTGTCAGTCTGTGTGAAATTCCGACCGTCCTTGTAATGAAAGCTGGATTACTCGGGGTGCTGGGAAAGTTTAGCTTTCCTTTGAGGGTAATATCATGGTATTAGACTTGAAAGGCCAACGGACTTCTGACACACATTTAGGCTTGGGAGGAAGGCAAAGCCCAGAGGCAAATGACTCACTATTTGGAATATAAAACACTCCACTCCTCTCTGGCAGGGGCCATGGTGCTGGTTTGTCACCTAGCCAAAAAAAGACAGGCACTCACACATACCCACACACACCACATTACCAAAAGTCACACTGTTGAGCTAGTGCACTGTGCACAGATTCAGGTCGTTGTGTTCGCTGCATACATGTTCAATTCTATAATTGTATAATTCATTCATAATAATAAGTCATTTGTTTATGTTTAGTTCAATAAGCCATTCTTTTGGCGCTACTTTTGAGTAATACTAAAAAATGCTATGCTACTATGCTTAAATTCACTTTGCTAAGATATGCTAATGCAGTGTTGCTAAATACTGTAGAAACCACAGGAAATAAGTTGGAAGCAATATGTTTTGCCTGATAATTAGAAAGACTTCTCCCGGAATGAGAGTCACACTAAGCACGTAGCTCCAGATGTTGCCGTCTCCTGCAGCATCATGGGAAAACCAAGAGTCAGCAGGGGAAGAGTTCATTGGTCTCTTAAATGACTGCATCATTTGAACACAATGCGCCTGAGTCCATTTCCTGTCCTTTGGGGATGCGTCAATTAGAGTGTACTGTACGTACAGTAGGCATCCTGGCAGCTGCTCCGAGCTGATTGAAGTTGTTGTTTTATCTCCTTGTGGGATTCGCTGTGAAAAATGTAATCTAATGTTTTGCCATGCTAGATTTGTTCCACTGGGGAAAAAGATGCGACTCAAATCAGAGGATGGCAGCATCTACGGGTGTTATGCTGCTTGAAGCAGATTTTGAAGTCTCTCTCTCTCTCTCTCTCTCTCTCTCTCTCTCTCTCTCTCTCTCTCTCTTTCGCTCTCTCTCTCTCTCTCTCTCTCTCTTTCCATCTCTTTCCATCTTGTTTTGATGCCTTGTCTGGTGTGCAGCAATGAATCAGAAGGCAGAATCAGAAGAAGCTAAATTTGTTCTGTGAAGCTAATTTTGACGATCTATCTCTAGACCTATGAGAAAGATGGTGCTTATACTTTTATTGAGAGATGATAGAAGCTCCTAAACTGTATATTAGTCCGCTCTCACTGCCAAGATTTTTTTTCCACTCTGTACTGCTTCATTGATTTTTAGCACAGTTGCAGTGCACTTGAGCTTAGATGACGTCACTATGGGATGAGGGATGAGTGGAAGATCTGGCCAATGAAGGAAGATTGAAGTTATCACCAAATTAATTTAAAAAGAAATCAACCAGATTAGGTTACAAAAAAATGTCTGGCCCTCTAGAGACATAAAGCATCCCGTAGAAAGATGTCAATGTTGGCTTGACAGGTCACAATTCACAGTACGGTTTGTCTTCAGTGCGCATCATTTCAACCAACTACTCTACCTAACAGGCACAACAGCGTATAAACAGACACAACATAAACATGTTTGTTTTGACCGCTTTGTTGCCTCTCTCCTTGCCTGCCTAGCCGGAGCATTAAAAATTGAATGTTTTGATACAACATGCAAAGTTGTCGAGTGAGCCTCTCCCTCCAAGGTTGCAGCAGGTCTTTGGTGTGGCTGCGGGTCCTACCGACACTAAGCTCCCAACCCAACCCCCCCCCCCCCTCTCTCTCTCTCGTCTGGCCCTGGTAAGCCCCCCGACTCGCCGCCGGGCTGTAAATTCTGCTTACGGAGGAGGAATGAAGCACCAGACAGCCCTTCAGCCCTGACAGACGCATCCGTCTGACAGCCAGCAACCCCCTCGCCGCTCACTTCCCTCTCCTTCCTTCCTCCCTCCGTCCAAAAAAACCCTCTCCCTCACACTCCTACGAAGCAATTGCTTTAAAATTTACAGCAACATGATCCTAATCGCATGATTTTGTGTTCCCGTGCACCTTGCGCCGGGTGCAAGTGCCACATCAAGGAGGTTTCCATCGACTGGTGCCGCTTGATAGGAACTCGATGCTCCCCGGCACTCATTTCCTGAAGAGGGGGAGTGGAGAGAGAGAGAGAGAGAGAGAGAGAGAGTGGAAGGAAAAATGAAAGTAGAGCAGGGCCCCCACCCCACTCTCCAGCTCACTCTGAGTGGGGCGCTATCACAGAGAGGCTCATCGGTAATACATTTTGTTAGTGTGTTGCCGCTCGGCTCCGATCAGATGAGAAGCTCTTACATTCATTACATTTGCAGATTATATCACGGGTAATCTGATCTCCTTGGCATGTAATTTTATTGGATAGGCATGGCTGGGAGATATTACCTGTTCGCCTGTAGAGGTGAACTGTAAAAGCAGCCAGCACCAGGACTGTTTGTCTGCGAAGATCTCCACCCAGCCCACAGTCTCTCTTCCTCTCTCCTTATCTTCCTCTCTCTCTGACCCTCTCTTTTCTCTGTCTCTCTCTATATAAATGCCCTTGGTATATATAGATATAGACGCATTTGGTCCGCGTTTCCCAATCGCTCACTCATTCTGTCAGTCAGTCAGTCAGTCAGTCAGTCAGTCAGTCAATTACTATGTTCCTCTGCAGTCCCAGTCCAGTTGTGAGAACATGCTGGCTTAAGGGATACTGATTTTTTTTCCCAAAGCACTAAAGCTGCACTCCATCCGCATGATCTTTCAAAAGCCAAGAAGTTTGACACCACAGCTGAGAAAGAGGATGGAGTGTGTGGGATGGGGGAGGATGGGGTGTTTCCTCCAGGTCGGGATTTCTGCAATGACATCCCCAAACGTGCATCCTTTATCCCCTCTCCCCCCCACCCCGTACTTTTAAACTTGTGGATTGATCTGGGAGCGCGAGAAGCATTTATCTTTCATGTGTCTTCCTGCAGCAAGGCTGTCCACACTGAGCCACACTTGTTTTCCACGCTGATTTATGACGGCCTCGGAAAAGGTCTGCTGATCCCACCGGCTCTCGTAACGCCGCGGAATCCTTGCTGCTCCCGTCGATAGAAGAAATGGATTCCTGATGCCCGGGGCAACGTTTTCGGAGCCCCCTCGTGCTTGATAAATCAGCGCTTGTTGTTTATTTTAATTGATCAGTAGTTATGGTCTCCACGTGTGCTGATACATCAACCGGCCTGTCAGGGGCCCTCGGTAGGGCCCAGTGCCGAGGCCAGCTCTGAGGCCAAAGCTTAGCATAGCTTCCAAGGTTTCTCAGCACAGCACGTTTTTTGTGAATCTAGCACCACCAACAGTTTCTAAACGGTACTGCTACTTATCTAATAATGCTAGTTACTAGTTCCTACCAATCAGTAGCACTGAAGTGATATCATTAGGAACTAACACCACCCACACCATCAGATCCAGGACTGACAAAAAAACAGCATAACTACCTCAGTCTGAGCCAGTTGCAGCATCAGTTGCCATATTAGATCCGTGGCTGATACAGATGTCTGTGCTGAACTCCAAATGAATGAGGCTGTAATATGAGATCCAGAGCGGTACTGACATGAGTACGCTCCCAACCAGAGCTGAAGCCACTGTCTCCCGTGCCTGTGACTGCACGAGTGCTGGCACCAGAGGCTCCATCAGATGCACCAGAGAAGCAGAGGAGATTACACCCCGTGGATAAATCTGCTGTTTACACTGCTGCCTGCATAGAGTCTGCATGTGTCTCACAGTTGTCGCTCCATGAGCTATTCTCTCTCTCTCTTCCTCACCTCCTTTCCATCCTCCCTCTCTCTCTCTCTCTCTCTCTCTCTATTTATTCCATCCACTCTCTCCATCTTTTCTCTCTCTTTCCCTTCCCGTCTTTGTTTCCATCTCTTTGAGCTTGTGAATCACTTTGTCAGTGATTCCTGTATTTCCTTTCTTTCTGATGTTGTGGCTCAGTGAGTGACATGACGCCAAGGCGACACAAATCCCCCATTTACAAGCGAGAGGCAGCTCACAGAAGATCAATCATTTAGTATTTGTTGTTAGTATCATTTTGTCTTTTCTAGTGGCCATAAAATCCGCTCTTCATCGGTGTTGGTGTTGATTCCATGTGTGAGCTATAGGCTGTGCAGGAATGCTGATCAGCTGCGATAAAAATAATTTTGACGTACATATTTAGATATTCTTGAGCCTTTGCCTCGGCCCCCAGTGTGGCTCAGGTTATAATTATCCCGTTGAAGTCATAGAAAACTGCGGTCCCTAAGTGACTTCCCAGCTTGTGATTTTCGTCCAGATATCCATATACTTTCACCTTGAAGATGAATACCTCTGAATGTGCTTTCACTATCAAACAAGGAGCACAAGTGAATATAAATAAAGGGGGCTGTTTCAAATACCAACTCGAGGCTTTCACTCGAGGCTTATCGCCAGGTATCAGTCTCCCGTCCCCCTCCCCTTTTTATTATTTTATCAAAATATTTCCCACGACTATGGTACTAATATCCTACGTCCAGCTCTCTCTATCTCATTCTTTCTCTCTCTCTCTCTCTCTCTCTCTCTCTCTCTCTCTCTCTTTCTCTCGCTCGCTCTCTCCTCTTTCAGAGGCCTTGCATTCAGAGCGGAATGTGCGATACGGGAAAAATATTCCCACAGCTGGAGGACCTGGGAGGTGGGGGCATGGGCTCCAAACCCCCAAGGCGAGCCACTGCCTATTCAGGGCCGGGCGCGGAGGCCGATTAGGCATGCCGCCGTAACGACCGGCAGCACCCCCAAACATCCCTGTCAAGGGGCTGGGAGATGGTGGGGGGGGGGGGGGGGGTCTGAGAGGGACTGAAGGAATCCCCAAGAGCTTCAGAGGGAGAGAGCCCTTCATTACCACTGTGTTTAAGGTCTTTTAAGCCCACCACTGAGCCCCTGGTGGAGCCCACCAGCTGAACACACAGCCGTCGGCGGTACAGGCCACCACACACACATTGTCTAGGGAGTGTGTGTGTGTTTAGATGGCTGTGTGTCCAAGAACCTTATTCAAGAATGTGTCAGTATCTATCTATATCTGTCTATCTATACATATCTATGTGTACACGTTTGGTGTACATATGCATTTGTGTGTGTTTTCTTGTAGCAATGTGCTTATGTATGTATGATGATATGTATGTATTTTTACATACATCAAAATAGGTGGTTAATAGTGCAAGGCATACAGTATATACATGTGCATATTTCTGCGTGTAGGCTGCGTATGCATATGTGTGTGCATATACATGGGCTGTGTGTGTGTGTGTGTGTGTGTGTGTGTGTGTGTGTGTGTGTGTGTGTGTGTGTGTTCAGTGGTGGCGTGAGGGTAATGTAGCCTCCGTGACAGGGCTGCTGGGAGCCATGAGGGGGAGTTAACGGCTGGCATCGAGCTGGGGGAGAGAGCTTAATGAACAGTACGGAGATCAACGCTCGGCCTCCCCCAATGGAGGCTCCATCGATCCCACACTCATGAAAGAAAAGAGGGAGAGAGAGAGAGAAGAAGAGGAAGAGAGAGAGAGAGAGAGAAGAAGAGGAAGAGAGAGAGAGAGAGAAGAAGAGGAAGAGAGAGAGAGAGAGAGAAGAAGAGGAAGAGAG
Organism: Clupea harengus; assembly: GCF_900700415.2. Lineage (NCBI taxonomy): Eukaryota > Metazoa > Chordata > Actinopteri > Clupeiformes > Clupeidae > Clupea > Clupea harengus. The sequence goes on from NC_045165.1 coordinate 10,204,764, forward strand.
AGAGAGAGAGAGCATTTTGGATTCAGGCTTCCGTATCCAGCGGGAGCTCTGGCTCCTCGCCCATCCTTCGACAGCGATGTCTGTGTTTATTCCTCGCGTGTAGAAATGAAGCTGTTCCCGCTGTCTCCGACGCACGCCGAGACACACACACACACACACATACACACAGAGAGAGGTTCACACACACACACACATTTTCTGACAGCTGAAAATGATTCAACGCGACCGTGAGGAAAGAAGGCCTCGTAGAGCCGAGGTCTCGCTCTTCGCGCCACGGAAGAAGTTTCATGCAGCTGTAATTTGAACCACTGCCTCAGCAGAATCTGTCTAAATTAGACATGGCATGGAAATTCAACTCCAAATAGAGATTTTGCTTGATTTGGTTAAGGTAGACCTTTCTACTTTTATTCAGACCAACTTGTGCTAAATCTACGCTAAACGACAGTATTGGGAACTGTGTCCCTATCTGACATTAAGTGATGAAGTCATTGGTCCAGTCTTTCTGGAGGGTTTCCACTTACTGTAATAACTCAGTGTCACCACAAACAGTGTTTCTTAATTAGCGCTGAAGAAAGCAGAGAGAACCTTGTGCCAGATTCTGTTCGGTGTCTTCAGATTGGTTCGTTTTTGGGCGTGTGTGTTTGTGTGTGATTGTGTGTGTGTGCGTGTGCGTGTGTGTGTGTGTGTGTGAGAGAGAGACAGTGTGTGTTCTCCAGGTTCTGCTGGTGTTCTGCTCTAATGGTTCCACTGCAAACACCCACCTCTCTTAAGGTTGATTAGGATGCCTGGTGGTTAATCTCTGGCCTGAGTCTGTTCACAGGTGGCGTTGTGAGGAGGAGACGAGGGGAATTTGACTTTCAGAAGTAATCTGACGATTGTTTAGATAATGCTCCTCCCAAAACCATCACTATTTTTACTGATGTCCTATTTTCATGTTCTTGTAGTATTTGGGTTTTGGTATGTGTGTATATGTATGTCTGAGTGAGAGAGAATGAGAGAAGGAGAGAGAGCGATACAGAGAGAATCTGTATCCTATTATACTGGATCCATCACTTGCGAATCTGTGTGTGTGTATTTCCATTTCTGTTTTCTCAGCTATGGACATCTTCCCCCGTCCAGCTCGGGGCAGATGTGTTGATGTGTTGTGTTAGCCTGCGTTCCAGCCGCCACTCCTCTGTTAGCCCTCTCGCGCTACCGCTACTGCTACTATTGCTAATGCCTCAGTTCAGCGTGTCAGCAACCCCAGGTCCCACCGCTCACCCACAGTGTGTCCTAAGCAGCACGGCCACCTGAAGCATGCCACGGATGGATGGGGGGAAGCTCTACCCCCACTCCACCCCCACCGTCTCTGCTTCTCTCCTTCTCCCCTTCTCTTCATCTTTCCCTCTCCTTCGGGCTCGCAGGACGGGATCTTTCATTACTCCCGCCCTCAAGGTGTCCTTACACGAGCCGAGCCGAGCCGCTCCCCGGCCATAAATCAGGTGGAGGGGGTGGGTGGGGGGGTGCGGAGGGCCACCGGCAGTCACCCCGGCTCCGTCCTTCTCTCTCTGGGCACATTTAGCACGGTGAGATGAGGACAGGCGACCAGGCTGCGGTAGAGTGCAGGGATACGACTCCAGTAATAGCTCCTCCTGGCAGCCGTGCTTTATAGGCAGACGGACAGATGGACAAAACGGACGGGTGGACAGACGGACACGCATGAATGTGGACAGAGAGAGAGAGAGAGAGGGAGGGAGACAGACGGATGGACACGCATTAATACAGACAGATAGGCAGACAGACAGACGGACAAGAGAGACAGAAACACATGAATTTCAGACAGGCCGACAGTCAGCAGTGATCTCTATTATGGGTATTCACCATGCAGCGTTGTGCTAATGAGCCAAACAGAGGCTGTCGAGGTGATGTCCACACACACACACACACACACACACACATACAACACACACACACACACACACACACACACACACACACAGGCACACTGGTTTGCTGAGTTTAACCAAATAGATTATGACATCTCAGTACAGAGTCAGCTAATTACCTTCATTAGCAGACTGTAGGGTTGAGAGGCACAGGCCAACTCAAAGATGAGTTGCAAACGTCTACAGACCCCTTCACTGATGAAAACATGTACTGGACTGAAGGACACCTTTTTGTAGTAAAAAACACTTCTAGTTTGTTCATTTTCCCCAATAGAAGGCTTCTTGATGCTTATTTTCTTCTCAAAACAGTCCTGTTTTTATGGGCCAAATCAGCATTAACTCCTTTTTATTTGTTTGTGTTTTTCTCAAGGCTTTTCCTCTGGTTGTTAGGCGACAGATCACTCCTTCTGAGCATATCTCTATCTCTCTCTTTCTTTCTCTCTCTCTGCTCTGTCTCTCTTTCTCTCTTTCTTTCTGTCTCTCTCTCTGCTCTTTCTGTCTGTCTGCCATGGCTGTGGTGTTGCCTCGCTCTAGGTTAGACCATCTGCCTGGCAAATAATTGATTGAATGGATGAATAAATGAATATGTTTACTGGTAATTATACAAACACAAACAATAAAAGATTGTGAATGCCTTCCACTCTTTTGCATGCTGTTATTTTATTTTATTTTATTTATTTATCTCCCCCACCACCACTACCGTCACCACCGTGGTTGTGAATATGTAAATATGCAGCACAATGTACAATAAACAGCCCTATGTTAATGTATGTAAATAAGAGGCTGCGCGGCTCTGTTCGCGGTGCACCCGGTGCTAAGATGACAGTAGCGGAATTGACACGTCCCCTTGGCCCGGTCTGCCGGTGACAGAGGGAAAGGGGGCCGGTCAAAAGGTGTCCGCGATGGTGTCACATGTTTAATTTCCTTTTCGCGAGAGATAATCCCAGATTAATGGCGTTTAGCTGTTTCCACGGCCGCTATTCATTCATTCATTCATTCATTCATTCATCTCTCCCCTCCCCTCCTCCCATTGGCCCAGAGGACGTGGATGTGGATGTGGACGTGGCGTACCGGCGGAGTGCTTTGTCTTTGAAGCAGACGTTTGCATCTTCATAAATGAGGTTATCTGCGAGACGGGACGGAGGCTCTGATGTGTCCCGCCTGCATCTCATCGAATTAAATGACAGCAGGAATGAAGCGGCTGGCTGGGAGAGGCACGCTGGTGGTTGGTTGTGACAACCCCCTACCTTACCCCACCCCCTTCACCCACCCATAAACACACACACACACATATATATATACACACACACAGACATGCACACACACACACACACACACACACACACACACACACACACAGACATGCACACACACAGACATGCACACACACACACACACACACACAGACACACACACACACACACATACACACACACACACACACACACACACAGACACACACACACACACACACACACACACACACACACACACACACATACACGCACACACACACACACACACACAGTAACTTTCAGGTTTATGCAATGCGTGTGTGTGGAGCGGAGAGCAGCAGTGGAATCCCACATGTTTGATTTAGTCCCCCCCGTCTAGCTTAGCATACCGCAGCCCCCTCCCACCCCTGCCACGACTGGACAGCACCTCACAGAAAACATGTGAAAGTGTCATAACCCGTGAATTTTTCTTGAAAGGCCTCTTCAGGGGCGGGAGGGGTTAAAAAAAAATGTCATTTTGTTTACAGAGCGTGTGCATGGGTGCGTGTCAAACGCCAGGCCACTCCATGCATATCAAGTGACCAAGTGTTCACGCAGGGCTTCTTATTTATGGTATATGTTTGTATATACACTCTTAAAACTATATACCATGGATGTACACATTCAGTACCTTTTTGTGCACGCACACACACACACACACACACACACACACAGACGTAAGAGAAAATAATTCTGTAATTCTGTGCACGGGGAGGTAGATGTATGTGTTCTTTCCCTCCTGTTCAATAATTCATCAATGGACCACAGCAGGGAACAGACATAGATTTATGGCGTGTGATTGTGCAGTGTCTGGATTTATCAGTGTGCGCAGGGGGAAAATTGACCACAACTACAAAAGGCTATTTCTGCTTTTATTTGATCAGCATGAGAACTCATCAGAGATGAGGAGACGATGTGGCGAAGGAGGAAGAGAAGGAGGAAGAGAAGGAGAGGGAGAGGGAGGGAGGGAGGGAGGTGGGGGGGGTAAAAGGGATAGAGACAGAAAGACAGCAAGTGTAGGTGGGGAGGCGAGAGAAGGAGGAGGGAGGAGAAAGAGGGTGTGTGTGTGTGTGTGTGTGTGTGTGTGTGTGTGTGTGTGTGTGTGTGTGTGTGTAGGAGGGGGTTCTCTGTCGTTTCATTAAGGGATCATGGCAGCCCCCCCCTGGTGCATCCCATCTTTATCCCCCTGATCCAGCGTGGCCGGCCGGCCGCGCATTCCTCATTCTGCCCCAGCTCACCCCCCCACCCCCACCCCCAGCCCCCAACCCCCCCGATTAATATGAAACTGTTACAAGAAAATGAGTTTATTGATTTGTGTTAAGGCAAACGCATGTTTCTAGCACTGAGCGTTATTCAGATTCACAGAAGGCCGATAGATAAGTGATTCCAATAAGGAGACAGAGAACGATGTGGTGCAGCCATTTAAAAAAAAAGAGACAGATAGAGAGAGAGGGGGAGAGAGGGGGAGAGTGAGAGGAAGAGAGGGCAAAAAGGGGGAAAGAGAGCATTGAATCAGGGGCATTTAATCTCTTTTACAGGGTGGACTAATGGCCAACATTGCATTGTGTTGCACTCTGTTTTATTTTGTTGGTGATTTAATTTGGGCCAAGGCGTGTTGGAAGGGGAGGACAGGAGACGATGAGGAGGGTGTGTATGTGTGTGTGTGTGTGTGTGTGTGTGTGTGTGTGTGTGTGTGTGTGTGTGTGTGTGTGTGTGTGTGTGTGTGTGTATGGAGAATGGACAATCACAATGGTAAATGTTCTCCTGGAGGACATAAAGGCTTAAAGAAAGACCCAGCAAGTCCTAAGATTACCCCCCACCCTCTGTCACACACACACACACACACACACACACACACACATCCTTGTGACACTTCGTCTTCACGGGGAGGCATTGGGATGTGACCGCGAGAGAAAGTAGGTTATTGGCTCCCCAGATTTCTCCTGCTCGAGTTGATTTTCATTTTGGTGATTTTCAAAGTGGCCAGTGATCTGTAACTGGCCCTTACAGTGGGCAGTGGGCAGGGGGTTTCGCCCCCGCCTTGGCTGGAGGTTAGCGCAGGGGCCGTGATGGGAATTGTGGTTTAGAGCTCGTTTGCTTTCCCTCTCTCTCCCTCTCTCTCCTTCTCTCTCCCTCTCTCTCTCCCTATCTCTCCCTCTCTCTCCTTCTCTCTCCCTCTCTCTCTCCCTATCTCTACCCCTATCTCTATTTCTCTCCCTATCTCTCTCTCTCTCCCTCTCTTTCCCTCTCTCCCTTTCTCTCTCTCCCTCTCTCTCTCTCTCTCTCTCTCTCTCCCTCTCTCTTCCTCTCTCTCCTTCTTCGTCTGGCCCCAACCTCTGTGCCTTGGTCTCCTTTTCTTTCCCTCTCTTTCTTTTTCTCTCATCATTGCCCCCTTTTTGCACTCTTTTTATTCTCCTTCTCCATCCCTCTCTCTCACCCCTACACACACACACACACACACACACACACACATTTCCCTCCTCTGCTCTCTTTGCCACCGGTGACCCTCAGCCCTTTCAAGCTGCTGTTGTTGCT
>NC_045165.1:10217997-10222997 GCF_900700415.2 Clupea harengus
GTCGTGCTTAAGCCCGCCAGTGAAAACTGCCATGCCAGCAGCACTCTGTCCCGAGGGATTTCCTACCGGGAAACTCACAACTTTCCTGCTTCACCTGCTGAGCAGATTAGCCCTAACGGGAATTAATTTGAGCCGTCCAATCATAAAACTTACACTGACAAATCGGGATTTATTGATGACTGGCTTTTGTGAATGTGTTGGACCGAGTCTATTGTGTAGCGCTTGCGAACTGTATTGAACCTGCCAGTGATAAGAGGGCACTGCATTAGGTGAAGGGGTTTTCCCCTGCCATGTTTTGAACGGAGATTTGTACGAATAATTCACCTGTGATTTACAGCACACAGGATGACCTCATTTGACTCTTATGGGGTTGATTTGAATGCGTTCTGGGTCTTCGTCTCAAAATATGTGAAAAGAACTCAAGTGCACATTGTTGCCATTGTTCCTTGCTTTTATCGTGGTCTCTGCGTGGCACAGTCATCAGTGAGGAGCTAAATTGCTTTGAGGGATTCAACATTAAAGCGATTATTCCCATGTAATCCCCACGTCCCCACAGACTCCCATTCCCCAAATGACTCCCAGAACTAAGCACGGCCCAGTATTCCAGAAGGAAATTTGCACGGAACACAGTGAGACGTTCTAGAAGGCAGGCTGCGCTGGAGCCAGAGACGCGCTAACAACCCGCTGTTTCTTGCTTGTCATCCCCAATTAACACGAGCAAATCCCCTTTTCTGGCTTTGTAAATGAGTGCATTTAAATGTAAGACAAGCCCCCTCTTTAGGTTTTATTATGCATTCATTTCTCTCTGTATTTATTTCAGTAATTTACATTATTAGTAAACATTGGGAAGGGGGGGGGGGGTTCATTATGGGATGTGAAAATGCAAAGAGAGCAGAGTTCTCTGGAGAGATGCAGGCAGGGAGGAACAGACGATAAAACGAGGAGAAGGGCTGATGGGAGGAGAGATGGAGGGAAGGAGAAATTGTGTTCCACCCAGATAAAGGGCAATTATGGAAATTGAACTTGAAACAAGTTAAAAGCCGAGGGCTGGTTCTGTGAGTAGTGATTGTTTACGTGTTTGTGGTAATATAAGGCTCAGCGGATAGGGATTCCAACATGTCGAGAAATATGATGCTAACCCTTGTGTAACAATCCTAATTTAGCGTACACTACTACACTACTCACTGCTTACTGAGTCTGAGGATATAGAATATATATAATAATATATATAACATGAACGAATATAGAAATGAACATGACCGTATCCATGCAACCACGTCTCTATGATGACTATCATCATTTGTAGTGGTTGAGACTGCAGTGATGATGACAATGACAACAACAGTGTCACTTTGGGCTTGAAAAAAGTGATGATGATGATGATAATGACAATTACGACGATGATGACGATGCTGATGATGATGATGATGATTGACGATGGGCATTAAAATACAGTTCAGACTGAAGTTATTTCAGCAGAAGAGCAAATAGAGGTCGCTGTAGTTTCCAGAGCAGCTTTCATTCCTCCCCTCACCTCTCCACAAACACAAACACAAACACAAACACACAAACAAGCCCCTCTGACTCAGCTCTGTGCCCGGCTCTGTGCATGTTCTGATGAGCGCAGACGTGTGGCTCAGGGCTCCAGCTAAGTCCTGCTGCGCCCTCAGCTCCACAGGAGGACCAGGCTGGTCTGCCCGCCCGCCGATGCTGGCGCTGGCATTATCAGACAAGGAGTGTCATTACACCCGGCCGTGTGAATGTTGTGTTTCTAAGTGATGATACGTCTGTGTGAGTCTTTATGTTCCTGCAGGTTAATCCATCTGTGTGTGTGTGTGGGTGGTGGGGTCTGTTTGTGTGTGTTCGTGCTTGTGGATGTCTAATGTATATGTTTGAGTGTGTGTGTGCATGTCTTGCATTCTGCTACAAACATGCCTTTGTGTGTGTGTGTGTGTGTGTGTGTGTGTGTGTGTGTTTGTGTTCATGTGCGTGTACTGGACTCTAACTTGACCATACCTTTTGTATTCACGTGTGTGTGTGTGTGTGTGTGTGTGTGTGTGTGTGTGTGTATGTGCGTGTACTGGACTCTAACTTGACCATACCTTTTGTATTCACGTGTGTGTGTTCATCTCACCTGTACAGGTGGAGCTGACCGGCAGCAGTGTGTTCGACTACGTGCACCCGGGCGACCACGCGGAGATGGCAGATCAGCTGGGCATGAAGCTGCCCCCGGGCCGAGGCCTGCTCTCTCAGGGCACCGCCGAGGACGGCGCCAGCTCCGCTTCCTCCTCCTCCCAGTCCGAAACGCCGGAGCCAGGTAGGACCACCAGCCCTCCCTTATCCGGGGTCCAGAATGTCTAATGTCTAATGTCCAGAATGCATCATTGGCACTCTACCATCATGATATGATAGAGAGACTTTTGGTTTTTAACGTGGTCGTCGTTGCTCAACAATGCTTTCGATAAATGCACCACAGGCGGCAGGGAGTCATTCCAAGAAGCTGGGAATAGAAAATATGTGGGAAAACAAGTCGCCACATCATGCATTATAGTAGATGCTCTTAGGGGACAGTATTGCTGGATGTGCTCTGCAAATGAACATATCTATGAAAAAATAGCTTTGTAATCCCATGTCTATAGACTAGTATATTAAAACTCATGAGATAACATGACAACCTAACTCTGGCTCAGTGTTGAGATCTTCATTGCAGACACATGCTGGTATATTTATGCTCAGAAGCAGACATGTGCTTGCGGGAGCAGTTATGTGGTTTAGGAAAAAGATAAGACCCAAGAACAAGACCTCCGTGATGTCAGCACACTGACAACATGACATGTTTTCTTCTCCCAGGGCAATCGTATGGGCTTTTAGAACGGGTATACAGTTGTTAAGATCAGGCACGTCATCATTCCATTAATTCATGCATTTGTAATGAACAAATGACCTGCCACTTCCGTTTCACAGCTTGTGAGACGGTTCTTCAAAATGCCTCAAAGTGAGAAATTCTATTAGCGTCATCCCGGTTGATTCACGCCGTTTTTGTAAACAATCTTTTCGCGTGGTCTTCAACTTGTGGTTGTGCGTGATACAGCTGTCAGCAACGTAAACAGCAATATGGATTTGTTATTAGATAGTGCTTCACTCATAGTGATGAGCCGCTGGCTCATTTGAATTCTTCAAGATATTGCATAGCGTGGTCTTCTCCACCAAAGATTACAGCTTTCACCATATATAAATAAAACGGGTGTCCCAGTGGAAATGCAGTGCACGGGCGACCGAGTAGCGAGTATCTGAGAAATGTTTTTAGGGGCCAAAGGTTGACTCCCCATAATAGATGGTTCAGACCTCAATTTTGAAATTGCAGCCAAACTCTCAGTATTTCCTGTCATGTCACAAGCCCCAGTGCAGACATTATTTTACGAGCTGCTCGTCTGTAATATCACCGCTCAGCTCATGCTCATCGAGGCTAAGGTACTGGTATTCCCAGCACAGTCATTTTTTTCCAGTGTTGAAAATATGTGTGTGTGTGTGTGTGTGCTTGACCGTGCACATGCCATGATATTCCTGATGAGTGTCTCTGGCACTGGCCCCAAATTCCCATGAGGAGAGAGAGGAGGCTGCTGCGCTCATATAGTAACCCGGGCTTCCCAACCCCCGGAATTTAATTAGAGGGAATTGTGTGGGAGAAATGAAAAGAGATGACATTCCTCATTGGAATTCCTTTCAGGCCTGTTATAGACTTTGCCTTCCAAATGTTCCCATTTTCATTGTGTTGTACTGATGATAATTTAAGTATTAGGGGAAAATCCATTTATAAATTAAACAAAATGACTTGATATCCATCAGTCCCTTAGTTCATCAAGCTGTTCAAACAGGAGAGAAGATTGGCTGGTCGGCCAGGGTCTTCCGAGAGCCTCAGTAATTAGATCTGCGAAGGATTTATTCTTTGCTGATTGGGGCTTTAAATTAATTGAAGTTCCACATTTGTGGTTTTGTCCTTTTTCGTGATTTTTTTTCGCAGTGAGAGAGAGAGAGAGAGGGAGCGAGAGAGAAAGAGAGAGAGAGAGAGAGAGAGAGGAGGGAAATGAGAGAAAAGAAAAGACTAAGTGTGGGAGGAGGGAGCGGGAAGATAGACAGCAGAGAAAACAGTGAACGTGTGTGTGAAAGAGAGAGGGCAAATGGAGAATAAGGGAAAGGGAGTGAGAGATTGACAGAGAGAAAGAGAGTGTGTCTGTGTGTGTGTGTGTCTGTGTGTCTGTGTGTCTGTGTGTGTGTGTGTCTGCCATTTCTTGGCAGAAGAGCGCTGAGTGAGGTGATGAGAATAGGGGTGTGTGTGTGTGTGTGTGTCTGTGTGTGTGTGTCTGTGTGTGTGTGAGGTGATGAGAATAGGGGGCCACCTGACATTGAGATGTATTTGTGTACACAGGGCCTCTCATTATGAATGAGCTGCACTATCACACAAAGGCCACCCAGCTCACACAACCCCACCGGCCTACAAACACCAACACCAAAGCCCCCCACTTTAAAGCCAATCAAACACAACACTAACAGTTTTATATCGTGATCGATCTTGAAGACGTCCACGATCTACATGTTAAGCCAATCGTAGAGTTCATGACATTTTATGTACTCCTTCTAATGTTTACACTAAACTTCACTTAACCCTTCGATGGCCGGTAATAATGTGGACCCACGCTACACTCTCAAACCAACCGAATGATTGCCTTCTAGGTGTCTGTGCTGACGTTTTTTTCTCTCTTTTACCTAAAGGTAAATTGTCTTATCGACAGTCTATTTTAAATACCTGCTGCCTACTGGGGGGGGGGTTCACCCACCCCTCCCACCCCCACCTTTTTCCCTCGCGCAGGCACGTCAGCCCCCTGAAGTAAACCTGTAAGCGTGGCAGTATTTTTCCTTAAAGATAGTAATCCCCATGTTTGTCAACACGCCGCTTTCGCTTTGATGAAGATGAAAGTGGACCGTGTTTGCCTTCGCGTAGA
>NC_045165.1:10227997-10245497 GCF_900700415.2 Clupea harengus
TCATGAAACATGACACTGAAGAAAAGCTGGTGTGAGGTGTCTATGTGTGTGGAAGACATCCTCGTTTAATGCCTCCGCATTTGATGTGGTGCGATCCGCCTTTTGTTCTGCGAGTCTTAAAGCCATTGTGTTGTCTTTGGCGGCCATCCAGAGGCTTCTCTGGATGCTTTGTGGGCGCGAGCATCTGTCAGATCGTGTGATGGTAGCGGCGTCTCTTGTTTGATACCGAGTAACTCTACTGTGGAAATGCCACTACATCAAGTTTAGATGCTGGGAGGTGACACGAGGGAGGGGTGATGATGGCACTGTGCACCCCCCCACCCCACCCACCCCCACCCCGACAGGACTCTTCCTCCCCCCCAGTTTTGTTTTGTGTCTCCGCTTCCAACCACCGCTTTGTTTATTCGGGCTCACGCCTTGCTCCGATTAAGAATGCAAATCCAAGCTTTTTGTCCATCTGCCTTGCCGTCAGGAGAAGGGTGTATTCAATTAAATAAACATCAGTCGCCGCTGTGATGTGATGTGATGTCCCCCTCTCTCTTTCTCTCTCTCTCTCGCTCTCTCTCTCGCTCTCCCTCAATTCATCTGCTGACACCTCTTGCGCGCAGAATCGGCCAAGGCAGTCGTCCACGTCTCCAGTGCCGGAAATGTAAACGTTAATGAGGAGGTTGAAATGCGCTTGTGTCCATGTGTGTGTCTGTGTGTTCGTGTGTATTTGTGCGTGTATGAGAGCATGTGAGTGTGTTTGTGTGTGTATGTGTGTGGGTTTGTGTGCGCTATGTCATTTTTTCTCTCTCTCTGAGGAGAAGGAAAAATATTTGTGATTCAATATTATTTATTATATGAAACATGACTCTGACAGAGATTTTGGGATTTGGTGCTTTCTTTTTTTTTCTCCCTCCTCCTCCCCCTCTCCTCTCCTCTCCTTTCCTCTCCTCTCCAAGTCACAGTTTTCCCTCCCAGATGGCAGGCAGGGTTTAGTGTGTTCTCCAGCACAGAGATGCTGCGCGCCCCGTGCCAGGGTGAGGCTCGTGCGGAGCCCTCTCAGATATTCTCTGTGCTGCTGGAGAGTCCCTGAGGACGGAGGGAGAGCAAATGGGGGTTATTCCTGAGTGTAGACCTACATTCAGTTTTCTCCTCCAAGTGCAGTAACATGCCATCAGTGGATTATTGTTGTAGGTTTTCACAATGGGTTAGGGCTAGTATAGTCTTTTGAATTACTGAACATGTTAGTGTTCACGCCACAATATTCATGAAGAAGTTGTTCACTATATCGCTATAACATCACTATGCTCTTTCATGTCTTTTCATGTGTTGCTTTTTTTTTTTTTTACCATACTTCCACTCCCTAACACACAGTAATTCATTTTCTTTCATGATTAGGACACTTGAGAGAAACACGTTCACACATCCAAACAGGAACTGGGCTCAGGTATCAGCCCCAATACAGAAATGAGCAGAAGCGAAGAGACGCCTTAAATGTAAATGCAATGCAGTGTTACAGACTGTCTTCATGTAGCTAATCCTGATGAGGATGTTTTGAACAGGACATGTGAAAACCGGCCGTATATTAGTGTATCTTACAGTGTGTGGTGATCTTTTGAATCCTCTCAGGAGAGTCATTTGTGCTGAACTGTACTTGAGTGTGGTCAAACAGAGCTGATAGGTCTCGCTCTCATAACTCATTGTTTTTAATGAGTTAGCGCAGGTGAAATGCTTTAAGCTGTTAAGTCCCTGCCTGAAAGACCAGAGAGAGAGAGAGAGAGAGAGAGAGAAAGAAAAGCGGTCATAACGTACTGTGCAATTACTGAAGTAGGTATGGCTCCATCAGACAGATTCTCCATCATGAAATCAGAAAGGGGGTGTGGAAGGAGACACCATAAATAAAATGCCTCTCGTCGTCCCCGTTAAGACAAATGTTTTTAATCATCTGATGTGTTCATTTATCCACCCACACGAACTTTTAGCCCTTAAATTAAGCCCGTAGTGCAACCATAACCTCGTGTGGAAATGTCCATCAATCCTTTTCTCCTCTCACTCACACACACACACACACACACACATTGGAGGATAGATAGACTCTGATGAAGTGCTTCGGTTGCCCCTTTGAACCTACGAAAGTAACGTTCACACTCTTTGCAGACCAGAGAAGTCTGTTTTTTTTTTTATATATATATATATATATATATATATAGTCTTCAATTTAACAGATATGTAAATAATGAAATATAGGCACTGTACTGTGTGTGTTAATATATTGTTTTATGTGCATGGAGGTCACCTCTGATGAGTATCTCCTGTGTGTCTGGATTTGAATTTCAGAGGCCTATGATAGCCTATGATGGCTGCTCTTAAACACAAAAAGGTCTCGTGTAGCCACGCACAGGCCCGGCCTGGCCAATCACTCCCTCACCTCTCACATTAGTACCAGTAATTAGCAGGATTCCTGAAGCGCCCGACGTACTGTATTTCTCCCAACCAGAGCATTCGTCCCAGCCCTCGAACCAGTGCGGTGCCGCCAAACGTTAAACAATCCTGCCAGAGGAACAAAGAAGCTAATGACAGCTTAGCCGCTCTAAAAGATTGAAAATTCTGTCACGAGAAAAAAAAAAAACACAAGATCACTGGAAGAGGCAGGCATCAGAGCTTTTGAAAGACAAAGGCGGGATCAAGTGGTCTCGAGGCTATTAGAAGGCAGTTTTATTTAAGCTTATTTGGCTGATAAGGTTGTCAGAAAAGGCTTTTTATCAGCCTAGTGTAGCAGGCATTAGGCAGCGCTACTGTGTTCCCATGCCGGGGGATTCGCGTGGAAGCTTTTGTGGGAAAGTCTTTTGATTTAAGCTGAAAGAAGGGGGGGGGGGGGGTGGCCACTTGTTTCCACACAGAGGAAGCCCCTGCCCTGTGTTGTTGAATGGATGTGGTTTCTGGCAGAGGGTAAGTGGCTGAGGAAGACCCTGGGAAAGCCTGGCTTTGTGTGCCGTGTGTGTTGGGGGTTTGGTTTGGTTCCATTTCATCTCACAAGTATTCGCTCATGTCATTTTTTGGGAAATCGAGACTTTCGGTCATAGTAGTGTTAAGTTGTCTTCAGCTTGGCAGGCTGCAGACCTTACATGCTTGCCAGACTTTTGAATAATAACGAATAAAGTCTGGCACATATTGTTGTTTAATGTGGCTTTCTTTGATGTGAAGAAACTATTGGACCAAACAAAGACCACTGTGCATGGCAACATAAACTAGCATGTAATAGTGATTTTGCTGCAACAAACAAAAACAACCTGTGGTAAACAAAATGGTACAGGAGGGCTCAGCCGACACTGTCCGTATCCACTGATGAAAACATGAGGATGTGTATTTCTGGTGTGTGTGTTCTGGTGTGTGTGTTATGTGCATTGTGACATGTGCGTTGTGGGGATAGCAAATAAAATTGTAGATTCAAGTTTGTAATTAAACTTCTGAAGGATGGGTGCATGATAAGAAGCAATATATATATATCAGATGGTCTCTGCCATTTTGTGTGCCGGCCATCTGAGGCTGACGTTAAATGCAGCATACTGGGTACCTGCCTGAACCCCTGTCCCCCTCCCCCTGCCATACAGGCATATGAGAAAAGAGGGAAACAAACCGCAGCTGACACATGACCCACCCGTTCTAAGCGTTAACATAGCATATGTGACTTGCCTGAGCGTAAGCATGTTTCTAGACTAAGGGTGGCTGGCGTGTGTGTGTGTGTGTGTATGTGTGTGTGTTTGTATGTAAGCGTGGCTGGCGTGTAGCCCTGCGATGGTTTATTCAGCAGACTGTCACAACCGTTCTCTGACTCCCGCTCGCCATCCACCTTTGTCCCTCTGACGGCCATGTCTCAGTTCATTGAGGGAAATTAATGAAGGTGTTTATTTGCATCTTTTGTGTGGCCCTCCGACCACCCTCTCTCTCTCTCTCTTTCTCTCTCAGAAGCAAATCGCTTTTGTGGGAACCAAATTTTCACGTATAGATCGTTTCTTTTCTTCTTTTTTTTCAGCATCCCCACCCACCCACCCCCATTTTTTTTCTGCTGTTTGTTGTTTAACTAGCTTTTATAATGCCAGCCAGATAAGAGCAAACAGCAAACAGGTCTCCTCCCCAATAAACCAGGAAATTATCACCAGCGCTCTTCCTCGTGACACAATTTGTCAAACTCGCTGATAGGAAACAAATTCTATTCATAAGGCTCCTCTCCCCTTGGCACCAGTGTGATTCGGTAGCAATTCAATTATAGTTTTGCGAGATAGTGAGCCCATAGAGGGAATCCAGGGGCTGACAAGAAATATGACAGGACAGTTACAGAGTGTTTATGCAATTAAACTTTCACTGACAATACCTGCCGAATGATGAATGCTTTCGGCCGAGGTGTGTGTGCACAAGCAGCGCCCCACAAGGATTGCACATTTTTCATTATTTTACAGCTGCTCTGATCTCCCAGGGATGGCTGGGAGGAGAGAGAGAGAGATAGATGGAGGGGGAGGGAGGGAGAGAGAGAGAGAGGGAGAGAGAGAAGGGATGCAAAAGAAGAGTTTTTGAGTTGAGAAGGGTGTGCTAGGTTGGCAAGGCCGAAGTGGGAGTGTGTGTGCGGGAGAGAATAAAAGAAGATTGAAGGAGATGTAGAGGGAGAGATTACAGAGGAAAGGAGAATGGAGAGAGAGAGAGAGAGATAATAGAGAGGCGGTGTTTAGTCTGGGAGTCGCGATGGAGAGATGGAGAATGTGGATGAAAAGAGACTGATTTAACTGATCTAATGTGACGGCTGTAGGCACTGACCCATACAAAGTCATTACAGATTTCTCAGATCAAGGATTCTATTTGTCCCTAAACATTTTTGCAAAATGACTTTTGATTTGGCGTAGGAGGCAGCCATCAATTTATTTTTCATGGGACCTGTCTTAGAATAGGGGTCCCTATTTAAGATGTGACCATGATTTTCATATGCTGTCAAGACAGTGTCTGTCTGTGCTTCATAGTATTCAGTACATTTGTAAAGTAAATTACGACGGCATAATTAGCATATCATTTCTGAAACGAAATCTTTCCAATTTATGTATTCAGAAATATGCAATTTATGTATTCAGATTATGAAAAACTGAAGAACTTTTTTTGTTCACCGTTTTGTTTGTTGCGATCCCCATTTGTTATTGATTGGTTTATAAATTTAATTTTATAAATGTGTTTCTAAACTGATGAAAATGGGAGTAATTGTAATCACTGCTCTCTGAAGATTCAAGCCTGAACAGTTTTTTAATTGCAAGGAGTGAAATTAAACCTAAAAAAGAACACAACCTGGTACAGACTTTAAAGGCCCAAAACTCTCTTACTTATGGAAACAATCTTCTCCATAGTGAACTGTATTTTGGGGGGATGTTCAAAAACCCCGACTGTGTTTATTTCTGAGCGTCTTTGCATTTTGATATGCCCTTATCACTCACTGCACATCGGCAAAGGACGTTCAGATCTCAGTGTGGCGCTACAGAGGAGATGTGATTTCAAAGGCTCTCTCTCTCTCTCTCTCTCTATCTAATTGAATCAGATGAGTGTGTTTTTATCCGTCTTAAAAAAGCAGCAGTATCTCCTCCTGGCGTCAGCATTTATAACCACATTTTTGTGAAATATGTGTTCGACATACTCAGCACTCACCAGAGGCATACCTGTCCTGTTTTCCCTCCGCGCGAGATAAGACTGTGTGTCTTAACTTAGACAAAAGAGACTAGTAACAAGCCTGGGGCCGTGAAAGTTTCTATACACGCATACGTTTTGTATGCACGGGCGTTCGTTTTTAAGCAATGACATACAATATAGCGTTTCTGATTTTAAGCCTGGTGATGTTCGAGGCATAAAAGCAGACGCTGTATCCGTATGCCGAGGCAACCTCTTTGACTTCTAAAATTGTTAGGTTACCCTGTCAATCGCACCACACCTCTCTTAAAGCCCTTTCATGTAGCGCCGCATCTTCTTAGTGTTTACCTCCCCGACACGCTTCAAAGTAAAGCTCGTGAAGTGGATTTAACAGGCCCAACTTGTTTTGACCTTGTGTACAGGCTACTCGCTCTCTCTTGTTTTTTTTTTGTTTTGTTTGTTTCGTTTTTTTTTTTTTTTTTACACACGCCGTGCTGCGCTCCTTTATTGTTGGTCATCATCCATGCTCCGTGCCCGTTATTAGTGTACCGAGCCATGCCAAAACTCCACTGAGGATTCCGCTCACACGTTTTCCACCCAAAGATCAAAACGAAGGTGAGGTGTTCTTTTTAATTAATCATTTGTCCTTCAAGCGACAAAGTTTTCCCTTTCTCTTTCTCTCTCTCCCTCTGTCTCTCTCTTCCTCTCTCTCTCTCTCTCCCTCTCTCGTGCTCTCTGTCTTTTTCTTTTTCTGCGGTGTATGTTCTTGGCAGATAATTAGGGCCCACAGTTCATCTAATTCCACTTGAGAGCCCGTTGTAGCCACCTGCTTCTTTGTATGGGTAATCTTTGTCTTGTAAGAGTCGGTCCCTGAAGAATTATTTGGTCTTGTGAAGAATGAGAAAATGTGTCTTTTTTTTCTCCACCCCTCCCCATTGTGTACCAGCACCTTCTAAACTCGTTAGGGTATGCAAGTGGTACACACACTTAGATGTACACACAAAAACACGCTCAGACACACTCACACACACACACGCACACACTGTCTGATACACAGATACATGCATGCACACACACACGCACACTCACACACACACACACACACACACGCACACACACTTGGCACATTGATAGGGAGGTGTTGATTTTTAGGGTGTATATGGATCTGAAAGTAATCCTATTAATTCAAAGTGAATAACAAAGAGTAGCAGGCCTTTTCCCATGTCGTTCCATTTATTCAACCTGCTAGTGTTTTGTTCTTCCATCATAATTATTTCCAAGTCAGATCCACGCTGATTTCCTGGAGGAGTTGCGTACCTCAGCCTAAGTTAAAGAACAGAGGCAGTGGGGATAATTCGCACTATTCCTCGGGGGTGCTGGGCTCTGTTTTTCCAAGGACATTTTTATTACAAAGCTGATAGAATTTGCATATTAATTCATTTCTTTCAATTTTTAAGATTAAATGTTGTCAACATGTATCAGTGCACAGCTTTGACAGACCTGATGAAATGGGTCAGTCAAGCTTGAACATTACGCAGGCGAGCCGCCATCTGCAGCCCTCCAGCCCCAGAGCACGCAACTCCTTCTTTTCTCTCTGTCTCTCTCACTCCTTCATTCTTTCTCTCACTCACTCTCTCTCTCACTCCTTCATTCTTTCTCTCGCTCTCTTTCTCTCTCTCTCTCTCACTCCTTCTGTCTCTCTCACTCTTCATCTGTCTCTCTCTTTTTCATTCTTTCTTTCTCTCACTCTCTCTCTCTCTTTGTCTCTCACTCACTCTCTTTCTCTATGTACCCTTTCTCTGTTTTTGTTTGTTTATGGTTTCTCCATCTTTCTCTTGTTGTTTTGGCTCTTTCTCTCTTTCATCCTCCTTTCTCTCATCTTTCCTCCATGTCTCTATCATTGTGGGTGTCTCTAACACTGGCTGGCTGTCTGTCTTGTTTTCTATTTCTTTCTCTTTCTTTCTCTTTCTCTCACTCACATGTTTTTCTCCTTGTCCTCTTCCTTGTTTTCTCAATCTCTCCAATATATTTTCTCTCTTCCCCTCATTCTCTCTCTCTCTCCCCCTCTCTCTCTCTCTCTCTCTCTCTCATCTGTTCTCTGACATCCCCCTCTTCTCTGTGCAGCTTGATTAAAGAGGAACACTTTGACTGGGGCATGCTGGAGCTGAGCTTGACTCAAATGATATGCCAGATTTCATCAGTCTGTCGTAAGGGCTCTCCTCCAAATTAGAATGCCATTAAAGGCCCCGATTCATAAAGTGCATTTTCATGTTGCGCTCCGTTTCGTCTTTAAGTGGGATGACCTCTCAACCTTGTGGCTTCCTTTCCCCCTCTTCGCTTTTTTTTTGTTTGTGTGTGTGTGAGTGTGTGTGTATGTGTGTCCGCATCGATTTTTATGTTGAAGATTTTAAAAGAGACGTTATTATTTTGTGTCGGAGGTAATGGGGAACATTGTTACCTTCTAACCGTCGGCTGCTGCTGTCTCCATTGGGGGCATGAAATCGATAGGCGGGGTCCTTCTGGGCAGAGGCCTAGTCCTCTTATTGTCATTTTGATTTAGTCATGGATGGATCACCCGATATGTAATATCTATAGCCATTTCTGGAGCTCAACTTTGATTAACCCTGACTCAGAGAACCTGGGACCTGACGTCTGGCAATGGCATCGATGCAAAAGATCAGCCCGGACAAACGTGGTTGAGATGTACGGAGCAGAGGGTCCTGGCTGTGGAAGAGGAGAGGAGAGAAGTGGAGGTGGAGGGGAGAAGAGAGGAAAGGACAAAAGGCGAGAGGAGCAGAGAGGAGAGGAAATGGAGAAGGGGAGAAATGAGCAAAGAGGAGATGTGGAGGAGAAGAGAGGAGGAGGAGGAGAAGAGAAGAGAAGAGGAGAGGAGGAGGAGCAGAGTGGCGTCTCCTCTGTGTTTACCTGCCGTGAGCGTGGCGCTGTGACAGCCGCTCCCCTCCGGGAGCCTCCACTCATTAGCTTTGACTGGAGTCGCCCCCTCGACAAGCATTATTACTGTTTCATCCTGTACACCTGTTCATCTCGCTCTCCCTCAGCCATCCTGTGACACACACACACACACACACACACACACACACACACACACACACACACACACACACAGACTTTCAAAACCATTTAACTTCCCCCTGTACCACATAACTGGCAGGCTGAGAGGAGAAATCCGAAAACCTTGACAGAACACGCTCATCCAATATACTTCCTTTTTGGTCGGAATTTCACGGTCTCTGGAAGCCCCTGATGAAGAAAGCCAGGGCAGGTTTGTGGGAAGAAAAGAAAACACAAACACACACACACACACACACACACACAGTCACACACATGCTTCTCCACAGAATGGTTACCATGTATGAAGGTTTTATTGAAGAACCCAGGCCAACACAGAAAATGACCAATCAAAGGAAAGAGAGAGAGTCGTCCCAAAAACTCCAACTCAACTCAGCTCAGCTCTCAACTCCATCTAAATGCATTTTCATTCTGCCGGGCTAGAACAGAGAGAGAGCCATAAGCCCTGAGCGCTTTATCGTGTGTTGACCGCAGCGCTGGCTGGCTGGGTGTCCCCTCAGCTGGAACAGGAGGCCGGTCTGTCCTCACTACTGATAAGAACTGACTGACTTGTCACAGCCGAACCCCCACCCACCCACCCCCACAACCACACACACACATCCCCTTTTCCATGGTGATAATGGATCACTCGCAGTGGCCACTGCCTTCCAACACACACACACACACACACACACACACACACACACACACACCTTCAGAGGGTGATGGGTGGTGGTGGTGGTGGTGGGGGGGCTAACCTGAGGGTAGATGGTTATCTCGTTCCTCCCCCCTGATCCACATCACCGCCCTCAGATCTCAGGATGCACACAGCAGCCACATCCCCACCTGAGGGGCCTTAAAGGAGCCACTGCTGCCTCTCTCCACCTGAGGGGCCTTAAAGGAGCCACTGCTGCCTCTCTCCACAGGAAGGACCCACCGGATGCTCACAGACAGATAAACACTCAAAGCAGCTGTCCCTCTGTCCTGTAGCACAGGCAGAAGGGCCATCGATAATCCACACTTAAACAGTCATCATAACTGTATAATATATATATATATACGCTAGATGCTCATACTGTACTGATGCATCTGTCTGGTGGCTTCAGTAAGTGGAAGACCCCAACACACAGTCGTTCACAGCCCTATCAGACGTCTGTCACAGCACATGGCTGGCTGGCTGTGTCCAGATCTCCCAGATCTCACATTCATATCACACAGCGTTAGCAGTTGGAAGAAGGGGGGGCCGTATCAGATTAGATGGGGGTCAGATCAATGAGATATTCATTGGCTCGTTTTTGGACTCCTCCCATCCCGACGCCTGCTTCGCTGTGGCAGATAAGACAGAAATTCCATTTGCTTCTCCTGTCTTGTCAATAATACTGTCAGTTTCTCTGCTCTCCTGCTGCCGCGGGCTGGCAGAATGACAGGGAGAGAGTCTGAGCTTAACCTCCCCAAAAGAGGAACACACCGCACAGAGTGTGCCGTCTTGATTCTCCCTGATAAAGCCCCACATCTGGTCAAAACGTTTTCCCACCGTACACCGCTGCTCTATAGCGCCGTAAGATGAATTTGGCTTCTCGACGATACCACCATACACTCGCTCAACCTAACATTGCTTTTTTGGAATGAACAGTTTCACAGTCACTTGTTTCAAGTGAGCATGACCCCGATATTTGAATGATGTACAAAATAGGCCTATTTGGAGCGCATGACACACGGATTTAAAAAGCTTACATCTCTATTTAAGAGAAATACACTTCAATTAGTGCTCTTTTAGAAATCATGTGCCACCTCCAGCTCAATCATCCCCCTCCATCTCGGGTGAAGCGCTCGCTTTTTTTTCATTGTGTGTTTGCGCCCCTTAATTGATATCTTCTGTTTATGGTTATTGCCTTCCTGTAATCCTGCCATTTAGCCATAAATGCACGACTCCATTTCCGGCTGTAATTACACCTTGACATGCTGATTGCTGACTCTGAGGCTGTGATCTCTGTGGAAGAGATGCATAACTTCACCGAGAGCAGGCGTGTTCACCTGTGTTTACCTTTGCTTTCATTTGAGGAATTTGTCGCTGTCATATAGGCTTTTACTCAGGATGGGGGCCTGTCATTTGCAAGAATGTGCTTTAATCACATGTAAGTGGTTTGCTTCTTCGGGAAATCAAATCTTTTTTTTTTTTTTTTTAAAGCTCTTTGATAGGCCTATTCCTGTTTAATGATGTGTTCAGAATTGGGCCTCTTCACTAGTTTGTTTACTTCTGTGACAGGATTTTAAAAAACAATTACAATTTCTGCTTGTAGTCATAAGTGCATCTGCATGTGTAACCTGTAGCTGTCACTTGCCAGTTTACCTCAAATGTTTACAGTTTGAGCTGCAAGAATATAAGAGAAGTAAAGATGGAGAGAGAGAGAAAGTACCTCTACCCATCACTCTTTATTGTGTGCGGTCTCTACGGTTACGGTGTCGTTGAGTTGTATGATGTCTCAGTACAGGGGACATCTGAATTACTTGCCATGTCAACAAAGGCAACGTGTCAACAAAGACAACATGTCAACAAAGACAACATGTCAACAAAGACAACATGTCAACGTGATATCGTACTCCATGATGTTGCCATTACAATATTTTTTTTACAAGGAGTTAATATGCTGATATATTTAACGTGAAGCACTTCAAGTAGCAATTGTATGTAGCATACCACGGCGACAGTGCTGATGATAACAACATCATCCTGTGTAATTAATCCTCGATGCGGATGTCTAATCTGACCTGCTCATCCAAAGAAAGGTCGATCGATCAGAGAAGAGGTGCTGTCCTGCTTGGATAACACAATTAGTTTCTCTAAACACATTTCAGCATTTTTAACAGTCACAAGTGATGGCTCCTATATAAAGGACTGTAAGGCAAAAGCTCTCTCTCTCTCTCTCTCTCTCTCTCTCTAACTTATACACACACACACACACACACACACACACAGCTTCAAAGCAAGTTGAAAAATGACCTCCATACAGCATGCAGGAACTCCATATGAGGCTACCCAGCAGTGCCTTCCAATTAGTGCTGCAGCGCCTCGCCGTATACATCATTACTAATGTAGAAAGATTCCCTCATCCATCAGCAGGGCCAGACAGGAAGCCCTCTGGTCTGAGATGGCATAGAGGCAAGTGTGTGTGTGTGTGTGTGTGTGTGTGTGTGTGTGTGTGTGTGTGTGTGTGTGTGTGTGTGTGTGTGTGTGTGTGTGTGTGTGTGTGTGTGTGTGTGTGTGTGTGTGTGTGTGTGTGTGTGTGTGTGTGTGTGCATGTGTAAGTGTGCATGCATGTGTAAGTGTGCACGCACAGGCACATATGAAAGCTGTAGCTCACCACGCAACATTCTGATTTATGTGTGCACTAAATGCTCAACCTCCTGAATTGGTACTAATATTTATATAAATGTAAATGGAGGGATATTAGCCAGAGCTGGCGTGCTGTCGTGGGACCTATAAGTCATGCAGCAGGAGCAGAGGTTGAGTCGTGGCACTTTGTATCAGGCATACTGTACTACGTAGTGCAGGAGGTAATGCAGTGGTGGAGGGGGAAAGCGAGAGGGCCAGAGGCAGTGCCAGGCCCAGTTATTGATGGTCAACACTCATCAACACTTAAAGTAATACTTTTAAAATCTCATCGCTTACCCCTCCGACAGACGCCGTCCGAGAAGCTTCATCAGGAAAATTAATTCCTGCTGTCCTCTCCAACCCATAAATAAATGGCTGTGCACAAATAGTTTCCTCCTTTAAAAAAAAAAAAAAAAAAAAAGGCTTCTGAAATATTGGGATTTTTTATGGCAGAACCTGACTCGAAGGGAGAGGTAACCTGACGCAGAGGGAGAGGTCACCTGAGTCAGAGGTTGGTTCAGGGAGATTTTAGGTTGCTAGCCTTAAAAACCACCCGCTGGCGAGTGATTTGGGTAAGGCCACATTCTAAAAGGTCACTGATTTACAAGTTTGATTGTAAATATTTTTAGGGCATCTCTGTGATCTAGGCTCTATTTATAAGCACTACAGTGTCTCTGAGGATAATAAGCGTACATTTAGTATTACCATCAGCTGTTAAGACTGAAATAGATGAAATGTTCCAACTAAAATTATTCCATATTTTTTTAAAGGGAAATTCTCATGGATTTAAGGTTCTTTGAAACTGTACAGCCATATTAGTATTAATTACTATCTAGATATGCTGATCTTTATTCAGACATGCAGACACCACCCATCCAAACAGACACACTCACTCATATACACACACACACACACAATAATTTTGCTTTTTCTGTCTTGTGTGGTTTTCTCCTCCTCGTACTCTTAAAATAGCACATATATTGCCCCGGCCCTGGGTTTGTCAGATGTAAAGCCCCGCATTAGAGGCAATAAAGGCAATCCAGAAAGACATGTCAGCTGTCTGCCTCTGCATTATTCACATCTACTTTGAGCGAGTGTGTAACTCAAGGAAATTCTTGTGATTTCTTTTCATATACCTCCCCCACAACCACCATAGTCAATCATTCATTAAACACAGCCAACGGTGAAGTGGGTTGTCCAGAGTGATCGTGTAGTGGGTCTACTGCAACAGCAGTGCCGCAGTCAGAACTGAACGCCCTGCTTGACATGCTCTGCTATTGGCTACAGGTCTCCACAGTCCTGCATTCCTCTGTCATGTCACAGGTCAGCGCTCTGCAGTGTCCTTGTTACATTGCAATTATACAATTAAGTACAGCGTGTACAACATTCATTATCAGTGAGAGCGAGCATGTGGGTACTTACATATGTCCTCACCGTGACTCCACCTCCAGGCCTGATCCCAACCCCAAAACATTGTGTTTAATAGAGTAGTTTGCTGTGTAACAAGGGAACCTCTATGTAAAGTGTGACTTTTAATTGCCACGCCTTATAACAGTAATACGACCTTATGCAACACAGTATGACAGTGGTTCATCATTTACTTAGGATAAAGTTATTTGTAGTTTTTTATTCCTTGACATGGTGAGTGGCTCCTTATGAGTCACGTTGTCATAATTTTTTTCCCCAGAAAGCATAGATGCATTCTTAGCTGCCGCCGCCGCCTGTGGCAAACCGGTGACCCCGGCTGTGGCAAACAGTGGCATGGGTGGACCCACTCAGCCCCAACCGGGCACCAGCCGAGCGCCGCGTCCGTCTCTTAGAACCCGGCGGCCCGTCTGCCCCCTAACAAAAAAGCCCCTCACTTCAGAGGGCGCCTCTGATCTCGTGCATTAGTCAAACACAAGCCAGCGTCTGACTGACAGTTCCGATCTGAAGCATTTAAGTGTAAGTTTTGATCTCGCAGCCTTTGATTAAAACTAATGAGCTCATTTAATTCAAAATGGGAATCTCTGATAAGAGAAATAAGGTTGATGTGATTGGATTAGAGAGGCGAATTAAACTCTCTCCGAGCTCCAAGTTTGTGCTTATACAGTGTGTTAAAAAGCTGTTGGCATATTTCTGCTGTGCTGGATGATGAGAAAAATTTCAGCGTAATTCATATTTAATCAGAAGAAATGAAATGACTAAATATAACATGGCTCTGCTTTTCCCCAGAGTGATAAAGGGCTAGTTAGATTTTAAATGACATTTAATTCATGTCCTCTTCAAAAAAAAAGAGAATGAGTGTGAGAGAGAGAGGAAGAGACAGAGGGATGAAAGAGAGGGGCAGACAGACGCACACACACACCCCTCGCTCTGATCGCTTTGTCTCTCTCTTTCTTCTTCTTCTTCTGCTCCTTCTCTTTCTCACACGCTCCCTCTTCGTCTCTGTCTTTCTCTCGTCTTCAGTCTTCTCCTCCAAACCCCAAAGTCACTGTAGCCTTGTCATATGCAGAGCAGCAGAAAACTGGATTTTCCAGGTGTCCTGTTAGTAATCCCATTTCACTTTAATCTCCCAGTTCTGTCCACACCTTCAAAACACACACACACACACACATACACTCATGCGCACACATATACAGACACAGACACACGCACACGCGCGCACACACACACACACACACCAACACTAACACCCACATACACTCATGCACACACATATATACACACACACACACATACACCTTTCTTCTCACATTGTTTCCTTACTGTTGCTTGGGATCAGCTGAGTAAGAGGATAGGTCAAGGGTGAAAGGGCATGACCTATTCAGTGGTGTGTGTGTGTGTGTGTGTGTGTGTGTGTGTGTGTGTGTGTGTGTGTGTGTGTGTGTGTGTGTGTGTGTGTGTGTGTGTGTGTGTGTGTGTGTGTGTGTGCGTTCAGTTAAGCCACGCACACACACACACACACGCACACACACACCAACACTAACACCCACATACACTCAAGGGTGAAAGGGCGTGACATATTCAGTGGTGTGCGTTCAGTTAAGCCTCTATCAGGCAAATGGCTTCACTCGTGAACAATATTACACCTGGGTTTCACATCACAAAAAGCCCAACACCGCATCAAATGCAATACATTGTGCTGTTGTACTTATTGTTGTGTAGTTTGTGCCTGTGCGTGTTCTATGAATAGATGGCATACTCAATGCCTGGTTGTGACTTTGAAGAACTTTACACGAGGCTGTGGACTTTAAAATCGTTGAGCTTTACAGAAGTACATATCACTTCTCCGATAAAGAGAGTTAACTGTTAATCCAAATCCAAGCAGCAGGGAGGATGAGAGAGATGGTTGTTTGTTGACAATTTAGGAGCGGGTTTATATCAATCCATGGGGCCGTGCGGGGAGCAAAGAAAGAGAAAGTATTCCTGTTACTTTTTAAAAGGTATTGAACTTCCCATCAAAGAGTTTGAGGCAATTATCGCATTAGACGAAGCATACATCGTTTGTTATTAGCGGTGATAATTAAAACCTTGTCAAACATTTATTGGCATTGTGTTTCTGTACTGAGTTGTGCTTTTCCATTAGACAGCGAGCCACAGATGATAGAAACTCAATGAGAAGTTATTACAGCGCATCTCTGCAGCCTTCTCTTTTAATATCCCCCTCCTCTCCAGGGTTGCTTTGCACACCAATGCATTGGACAGGTAATGTAAAGTAATTGGATTTGTGTGTGTGTGTGTGTGTGTGTGTGTGTGTGTGTGTGTGTGTGTGTGTGTGTGTGTGTGTGTGTGTGTGTGTGTGTGTGTGTGTGTGTGTGTGTGTGTGTGTGTGTGTGTGTCTGTGTGTCTGTGTGTGTGTGTCTTTTCTCTGCAGTAGAGTCTACCAGCCCAAGTCTGTTGGCGCCAGATAACACCCTGGAACGTTCTTTCTTTATCCGGATGAAGTCCACCCTGACCAAGAGAGGCGTCCACATCAAGTCATCGGGCTATAAGGTAGGCTATGGCCAAAGAGTGCATGATGGGATCAAAACGCTAGGAACCCTATTGCTTAGAAATGAATGCAAGGGAATGAGTGAAGGAATCAACCAATGAACGCTAGTTGTCCACTTTAATTGATCATATTCAAGTGCAATATTGAGATGCACCCAGGCAGCGTCAGTGGATAAATGCCCCATTTCCATCCCTGAAATATAGTCCTTCAACTTTGCCTTCATACTAAGGTAAAGCGGGAGGATTGGACGTGTGTACGTGTGTTTTCTACGTGTCTACATTGTAGTCCTCTCTGATTGTGTGTGTGTGTGTGTGTGTGTGTGTGTGTGTGTGTGTGTGTGTGTGTGTGTGTGTGTGTGTGTGTGTGTGTGTGTGTGTGTGTGTGTGTGTGTGTGTGTGTGTGTGTGTGTGTGTGTGTGTGTGTGTGTGTGCAGAAGTCATCCACAGAAGTGCACACATATATTGACAAAGTATCCTCCTAAAGATCCTCCTAAAGTCTTTATGATGAGATTCTGAATACTTTTACCAGCCCTTTCCTCACCCATCCAGTGGGGTTGGTGATAGTCTGAGCTCAGTGGTTTAGCAGGAGAGAGGAGGAGAGGAGTGAGAGGAGTGGGATTAGGCCAGATTACATCTGGCGGTGGAGAGCAGGAGAGATCCGGTGCGTCCTGCTGTTTCTCCCCGGCTCCAGCTCCATCTCCAGCACAGCCTGCATGGGGCATCCCTGCATCACACGGGCTTTACCCTAAGACAGGCTCCCCTCTCCTGCTCCTGCTGGGAAGCGCTGTTAGACAGGCACTTCAAGAGGAATGGGGTGAAAGGATGAAACTTTGGACCGTTGCTTTGATTAGCGCAGACTCGTTAAGGGGAATCGTTTTGGATTTTTTTTCATTAACTTAAGTTAAGTACGTTGGCATCAACAAAAACATTTATGTCATTTTTGTGGGGCACGTAAAATGCAACATTTATTAATTAATTAGTTACAGGTTTATGTCACTTCTTATTGATTATAAGGCATTATGAACTGCTTATACATGCACTCACAATATATATATATATAACAATATACAAAGAACTGCAGAATGAACCTGTCAATGCAGGCATTTCCTACTGGTGCTCCCAGGTAAGAAACCGAAACCGTGAGCCTCCCTCCGAGAGAAAGAGCAGCCAAATGTCTTCTATCTCAGCTTCCACCTCCTCCTCCTCCTCCTCCTCTTCCATCTCTCTTTCTCTCTCACACTCTCATTCCCCCCTCTCTCTCTCTCTCACTCTCTCTTCATCTCTCCCCCTCTCCATCTCCATCTCTCCGTCCAGTCCAGCCACCCAGTCATATGTTTGATGCAAATACCCATGAAGTGGAGGGATTGGCGGCAGAGACGCATAAATATTCACGCATGCATGCGCGCATACATTACCGGCCAGACAAGGACAGCTCTTATTACA
>NC_045165.1:10250497-10252997 GCF_900700415.2 Clupea harengus
AACAGGCTGTTAACATACTCAGCTTTGCACCTAAGCCAGCACTCCTCGTGTGCCTAAGTGTGCCTAAATTTACCCGTGTTCCTGGCAGTCATCTCCACTGATTGATTTCAATGACGATGACACCTCACTGGCCCTGAGTGTTCTCAGCCCGATCTACACTCACACACACACACACACACACACACACACACACACACACACACACACACACACACACACACACACACACCAGTCACTGCCACCTTGGGTTTGAGCTCCTTGCATGAAAGAAAAAAGGATAGACAGATCCAGAGAGAGAAAGGAGGGAGGGGGGAGAGAGAGCAGAAGTGCAGCGAGAGCACAGGCTGTTCTATTACAAAGTTATTATAATGGGTGTCAGCGTGGCACTTGAGCGTAATGGTGTGCCGATGTGACAGCTCCGATAATCCCCGAGAATGGCCTCTCCACGAGCGGCCGCCGCCGTCGACAAGAGCCCCTCGCCCGCTCCCCGGGACGGCCACCAAGTGTCAAAATAAAAGCCTGGGAGACGAATCAGCTCCCCGAGACGGAGTAATGGCACTTACATTGGGGCTGGAGAAACCCCACTAGCCGCGATAGATAACACGTCTGAAGAGTTGCCTCGTGTTTTCTCTCAGCCGAGTGGCGCTTTGCTTTTTTTTTTTTTTTTCTTGATTTTTTTTTTAAGAGATCACATCCAATTGGACATTAATCCTGATTTTCTCTCCCCTTTTTTGGACTCTGCGGTGTTCATCTTTGCAGGAGGCCTTTTTGGAAAGCTTGTTTGAGTGCACATCAGCGGCATCAACAGCAGGAGGTTCACGCTGATCGTTTGAGAGGCTGTGTGAATGCTATTTCAGTATCTTAAATCATTGGCCCACTACACAAACTCTCTCTCTCTCTTTCTCCCTCTGTCTGTCTATCTCGATCTTTCTCTGTGCCTCTCTCCCTTTTCCTCTCTCTCTATTTCTCTCCCTCTCTTTATCTTTGTCTCTTTCTCCCTTCTTCTTTTTCTCTCTGTCTGTGTTCCTCTCACTCGCTCTCTCCCCTTTCCTTCTCTCTCTCCCTCCTCTCTCTGTCTCTGTCTCTCTCTCCCCCTCTCCCTCCTCTCTCTCTCTCTCTCTCTCTCTCTCTCTGTCTTAACTCTTGACATTGAATGGCCGGGGCTGGAGGTGGCGGCGGTGGTGGTGGTGTTGAGAGCGCAGCGTGGCGTTACGAACGCTTAAATAGGAAAAACACCAAGCTGAGCAGCATCAGGGCAGCCGGAGCCATTATTTAAGCGTCGACCGGGGCGCGCTCCAAGCCTCACGCCTCGCTCACTCGGCTGCCGTCTGCGCGGCGTATAAATTCACCCACTTTATTAGGTGTTTGCAAAGGGGAGGACGAGTGTCCTTGGAGCAGCATTGGGGAATTTCGAGCTGTCTGATTAGATATTGGGAGTTCAACTGAATTAGAGCGCAATTACGGTGGCATCGGACTGTCCCTTTTGCCTTAAAAAGGCAGCAGATTGGCTCCATTAGGCCTTGATTTGAAGCCCAGCACGGAGAGAGCTCTGAGAGGAGCCCTGGATTGCATTGATAAGAGTGTGGAGGGGAGAGGAGGGGAGGAGAGGAGGGGAGGAGAAAGAGAAGGAGGGAGAGCGGGAGTGAGCCAAGCAATGTACTCAATATTGCAAATGCAGCAGCTACCCCTGGCTGTCGGGGCATCTATTGCACCTCACTAATGTTGTAATCAGCTGAAATGACCCGTAATGGGGGACTGTTGAGCCATGTGTTTATGGAGAAAGTGGGGGCCATCGCTGTGCTATCGATTTAATGTTGTGTGGTTGCAGGTGAAACTTTTTAACGGAAGCTAAAGTAGAGAGCCAAATGAGAAGATAAGTATTATAGCCTCACATTGTTGCCCCCCCCCCCCCCCCCTGCAGAAGAGAGCTGATTCAGTCGCTCATTGGTTCTAGCTGACTGGAAGGCGCAGAGGCGTAATCGTCTCTAAAGGGCATTCTGTGCCACCGCACATGCTCATCTCACTTCCACGTGGACGTCATGTGGTGTGGTGACGATATTAGGGCGGACGGCAACTACTGCACTGTTGTTTTGATGCCTTTTGCTGTATGTTATTATGAACGGGCAGTGTATGGTGACCCAGAGATTCGCCACACTCGACCTCAACAATTTCATTTTACATGAACATAGGGACTGCAGCTAGTCTGTCAGTCTGGGAAGTCGGTGTGCTAGCACTGCATTAAAAACAGTTACACATTGTGGTAAAAAAAAAAAAAAATGACATTAGCTGTAGATATGATTGAAGTCAGAAGTCAGTGACCATGTTGTGTTTAAAAAATGATATTAGCTTTAGATACAGCAGCAGAAGTCGGAAGTCAGTTTCTACATTGTGGTAAAAAATGACATTAGCTTTAGATACAGTGAGAGTCAGAGGTTCACTGTCTCTTCACTCAATCTAATAGTGTAAGGCGCGGCTGTGTAATAAGGCTGTATGGCTCCCT
>NC_045165.1:10255497-10272997 GCF_900700415.2 Clupea harengus
AGGCCTTATTTAGAAAATATGGCCTTAGAGGGGGGAGTGTTCATGCTTGGTCGGAGTAAGAATTCGATGTGGCTTATCGCATGCAAGGTAAACTCAAAAAGGATTACAAGTCGCTTCACCTTCATGAAGCCTCTATCTACACACACACACACACACACACACACACACACACACACACACACACACACAACCTTTGCCTCACAGAGTTTTGATTCTCTCAGTAAAACTTCTGAAACTAAAGCACTCGAGCGCTCGTCCAGACGCTCCAGCAGTGACTGTGTGTTTCAGGCTCGCGCTGGTGTTCTTTGAAGGCCATTTATACCACAGCTCACTGGACCTCAGCAGAACCACTCTCCTCCAACTCCATCCTCTCTCCCTTCTTCTCTCTCTCTTTCTCTCTCTCTCTCTCTCTCTCAGTCAGCCTCCCACCCCCTCTCTTTCTCTGTATCTATCTGTCTCTTTCCTGCTCACTCACTCCTTCCTTCTCTCTCTCTCTCTCTCTCTCTCTACCTCTCTCTTTCTCTCTCTCTCTCATTCATAAAAGAGCTTGCCTTTACGATAATATCCCGATGGACTGCAAGGACTTTTCCATAAAGCAATTTCACGGGCGTAAATTACTTACTTTTTTATATGACGTTGACACCCCGCCACACACACCACTAGCCATCCCCCCACCCCCCCACCCCCACCTCCTCTTCTCTTGACTGTCACCAAACGGGGGCACTTTGGGTAAAGGGTATCTGAAAGGTAGGCGCCATTATGGAAGGGATCCAAGTGATTAAAACAAACTGAAGGACGGGGGTGGGGGTGGGGGGGGTGGAGAGGTTGGGCGTGCGTCAGTGAGGGAAGCCATGCTCCAGGCTTGCCCGCGGCTGCTTTACCCAATGCCAGATTAAAGGGGCCGTATTCCTTTTTAAGCCCTGGCAGGGGAAAAAAAACACATGCACACACACACGCACGCGCGCGCGCACACGCACATACACCACACACTCAACTTCAGCAGCTGAATGCTGAACTGTGAGAGCATGAGAAAGAGACCCAAAGAGAAGATAGGTACAGCGAAATGGAGAAACGAGGAAGGGAGAAGACTGAAATGGAGAAAGAGAGAGAAAGAAAGAATGTGGAAAATAGACAGGACAAAGAGACGAGGGAGAGTGAGACAATGCGTGAATGAGAGACAGACAGGAAAGACAAAAGAGAGAGAAAGACTGGACCGAATGCGACAGAGAGCGGGGGGAAACATTAACACTTCATTAACACGAAATCAATAGTGCAAACAGGGCCCTGATTGATTAAATGGCACAGTAAGTGAGAGGGGTTAAAAAATAAGCCACACCTGCAAAGGCGTAGCGTCGGGTGGGGGGGGGGGGGGGGGGTGGAGGGTATTGATGGCGGTGCAGATGAGAGGCCTGTCCAACAGTGAGGAGATGGAGAGCTCTGAGTTCTGGATCTATAGAGCCCGACCGGGGAGACGAGCCAAAGGCCCACGGAACACAGGCAGAGCCAGAAATCATAAAGACCACGGGGTCTCTTTCAGTCGGACTGCATTCAGGCAGCGTCCAGGGAAACACATACAGATCCATTACTGCTGAGGCTTGTTTTCTTATCATTTGAGTGTTATTTGCGACTGTAAATATATATTATATAGAATATATAATGTATACATAGAAGTAAGTGTTATATTTCTTGGGTCACTTTTCAGTAGTGTGCCCTTGTAATTGTGTATTCATTTTTTGGTCACTTAATGCAAGTTTAAACCACTAAAATGACTGGTCTCTTAATGTTCTTTTGAGATTACCAGTCTAGACAGCAACAGTGAATGCAAGGTCCACTGACCACAGTGAAACAATGTGTACATATATATTTAGATATATGCCTATTTAGTAATATTATATTTGTTCATAAAGAAAGCAAACTATAGTCAATTATTTTAGCCCTTGGGACGTCTCCTTAAACAATGCTATTAGTTCCTAATAGTTTTAATTACTAGACTTCTTTTTCTATAAATCACACCCCTCATAGAGCTCTTTTTTATGGAAAGTGTATTTGTAGCCGTAATTAAACTAAGAATTTGAATTTACTACCTCGTTTGGGCTCTGGCTGTTTCTGTTTTAGCACACAATGATTAATGCAGATACATATTGGTTGAGATGGCCGTTTAGCTGTTAATTTAGCCAAATTTATTGCAACCGCTGATGTGTCTTCACTCCAGTGGACCCGGACAAGGGCATTCCACAGGGGGCAGGGGGGGGGGGGGGGGGGGGGGTTGTGAGTGGGTACGGCACACAGGCACAGTGCCCTGCACTGGCGTATCGTGGGCACTGCATCCAGACCTCAGACTGCGGTCTCTCTCTCTCGGACAGCCAGGAGGGTGGTGGTGCCTCCTCAGCTTGACATGCTGGTGTTCCTAGTCTGGCTGTCTGATCTGTGTGTTTAAGCCACAGCTTTAGTTAGTCCATATATGATGCTCTGAGGTCGGAGTGAGATGCAATTGAGAAGACTGGAAACCCAAACTCTCATTGTTTTCGTTATTTCATGAAGTTAGCTGCCTTTGCACATACCCTAATATAAAGAGACCAAGGCCAAATGGGTATTTGGTCGTTTGTCTGATGCTTAAAATCACTGGCTTGTCCCATCAGGACTATGCATAACACCTTTTTACCAGGATTACCACATGCAGCTGATTGTCTTTCCATGCTCTTCTCTCTCTCTCTCTCTCTCTCTCTCTCTCTCGTAGTGATCAACAAAGGTCAGTGTGTGACGAAGTACTACCGCTGGATCCAAAAGAATGGCGGCTACATCTGGATCCAGTCCAGCGCCACCATCTCCTTCAATGCCAAGAACGCCAATGAGAAGAACATCATCTGGGTCAACTATGTGCTCAGGTAAACACTCCCGTCTGACTGAACATTAACTCGTCTTTGTCAGACCGGTGTATGCGTGTGTTTGTTGGGCAGTTGTTGAGGGATCCTCTTCGGCTTCGAGGGAATTTAGCATTTTGCCGAATGGTGGCAGCAGATTGGTTTATCTCCCTCTCCCCCTAACCTCCCCCCTCCCAAGTCCTTTGCTTAATTTCCTCAACCTTTCCTGCACTGAGCAGCGGCTTTGTCAGAGATCATTAGAGAGGGGATGTTCTTTTGGGAGCCAGCGGCGGATCAATCCCGGTGTGAGAAGAATGGAGAGTCTGCCGTGCGCTTCACGCTGCTGCCCACAATCTCCCACAAATGATTTTCTATCGGCAGCGCCAATGGCTGCCTTGTCTCCCCCCCACCCCCCCCCCCCCCCTTGTCGTTCTTTTGTGTTGTGGTTTGTTTGCCTGTGTTTTTTTTACCCTTGTTTGTCCTCATTTTCTCTCCTTTCCCCCCTTCTTCTCAACATCCTACAGCCTCCAGGAGTACAAAGATGTTCCCATGGATATCGCACAGCTCCCCAATCTCCCGGAGAAAGCATCCGAGTCTTCCGAGACCTCCGACTCTGAGTCTGACTTCAAGGATAACTCTGGTACCGTAAGCCCTGTTCCAGTTACACAGACAGCCCAACTATTAATGACCGTGTGGCCTTTTTTTCACATCCTACAACAGCACACAACACACATGCCATATGGGAACGCGGCATTTACCAAATACCCGCCACCGACAGCTGTGCAGGGTGCGAATTCTCTAATCGGCTCCCGTGTAGAATCAACGGGTATTAGTGGGCGATGGCTGCCGGAGCTGGGTGAAGACTTTGTCTTTTTTTTTTCTTCTTCTCCTGGGGACACCTGAGGAGAAGGTGCCAACGCAATGTCCGTTGGCATCGTTGGCACGCGGCCCCCTTCGTGCCGCCCTGACTCTGCCAGCCCGCGTCGGGAAGAGTGTAGAGTGTGTGTGGGGGCGCTGCCAGCTGCAGCCTGGCCAGAATTATCTGTCTCCGTGCAGCTTGAGACTGGCAGCCTGGCCGTGCCACTCCCAGGGGGCACGAGTTGCCAGCACACAAATGAAGCTGTACAATTAGTTCCTGATAAAAAAGCGCAACAGTGCACTACAGCACAGCAGTGTTCCTTCCAGGAGCACAGAGGACAGGGGGCTGGAGGGCAGTGTGTGTGTGTGTGTGTTCATTAAAGCAGGTACTAGAGAAGGATAGAGGAAGTCTAGAAATCTCCAAAATTCTCTCAAAATAAAGCTAAACATTTTTGATGAAGGTACTTAATCTGATGTTACTGTGTCAGTGAAAATGTGTCATTAAAACCTGAGGACAGTAATGACAGACATTCATCACTAACTCTCGTTCTTCCTGTTTTCAGAGGACAACGAGAACAACTCTAAGTCGGACCGCAAGGGCAACCGGTCGTCGGAGAACAGCGAGGACCCAGGGCCCGACAGCAAGAAGCAGCCGCGGCAGCCATCGCAGGAGCAGGAGATGCGGCGCCAGGAGGAAGGCGACAGCTCCAGCAACCCAGAGAGCCAGGACAGCGAGGACAGCATGGAGCCGTCCGACTGTGAGACCGAGAGCAAGGAGGGCCGCCTGGGCCGCCTCGGGGGTCTCCACATCAAGGTGGAGCACTACGGCGACGCGGAGACCCTGGAGCTGCACGACTCCAACTCCTCGTCGTCTGAGGAGGAGGAGGAGGATGATGAGGATGACGACGACGCGGAAGAGGACGACGATGATCACGGGGGGCTCAGCCCAAAGGATTGTGGGATGGGCGTGACGGAGCTGGCCGGCTCGGCTGCCAGCAAACACCAGAAGCGCAAGAAGAGGCGGAAAAAGCAAAAGTGGAACAGGAGGCAACGCATGCGGCTCACATCCAACGACCCCGCCAGCCCCCCCGCCGTGGACCCCAGCGTGCTGGGCGAGCAGCCACCGCTCCTGCCTCTGCCGTCGCCCGCCAGCGCCTCTGTGCTGAAGATCAAGACGGAGATGTCGGAGCCCATCAACTTTGACAATGACAGCAGCATCTGGAACTTCCCGCCCAACCGCGAGATCTCACGGAACGAGTCGCCCTACAGCATGACCAAGCCCCACGCCCCCGGCACCGAGCCCTTCCCGTCCCCACAGGGGTCCTCAGGGCTCCAGGTGACCATCCCTGATTCGGTCCTCACCCCTCCCGGGACAGACGGTGGTGGAGGCGGTGGCGCTAGGAAACCGGGCTTCAACGGCAACGGCAACGGCAACAACGCCGGCACTCCCAACTCCACCTCGAGCGTCGGATCCAACTTAGCCCCGCTGTCAAGTTCCTCCTCCTCCGACCCGCTCTCCCCGCCCCTGTCGGCATCTCCGCGGGACAAGCAGCATGGCGGCACGCCCACCACCTCCTCCTCCTCCTCCTCCTCAGGCGGCGGTGCTGGCAGCGGCTCTCTGCTCTACAGCGGCGACCTGGAGGCCCTGCAGCGGCTGCAGGCCGGCAACATGGTCCTGCCGCTGGTGCACCGCGTCACGGCCACCAGTCCCTCGGCGTCCGCCCCCCGCGTCTACACCACGGGCACCATTCGCTACGCCCCAGCCGACGTCACGCTGGCCATGCAGGGCGCCAACCTGCTGGCACCCAACGCGCACGCCATGAACTTCGTGGACGTCAACAGCCCCGGCTTTACCATCGACCCCAAGACGCCCATGGAGATGCTGTATCACCACGTGCATCGGCTCAATATGTCGGGCCCGTTCGGCGGCGCCGTCACCGGGGCGAGCCTCACGCAGATGCCCGCCGCCAACGTCTTCACCACAGCCGAGGGCCTCTTTTCCACCCTCCCCTTCCCAGTCTACAGCAACGGCATCCACGCCACGCAGACTCTCGACCGCAAGGAGGACTGAAGCCCACCA
Organism: Clupea harengus; assembly: GCF_900700415.2. Taxonomy (NCBI): domain Eukaryota; kingdom Metazoa; phylum Chordata; class Actinopteri; order Clupeiformes; family Clupeidae; genus Clupea; species Clupea harengus. The sequence continues at coordinate 10,261,297 of NC_045165.1, forward strand.
ACCCCGAGACCACGTTACTGTGTTAACGACTGTGTTACTAGACTCTTTTTCGAGAGAGACAGAAAAAATAACGAACAAAAAATAAAAGACGCAAAACTGTGTTTTCAAGTGGGAGACTGTGAGTAATGTAAAAGGACATTTGAAATAATTCTAGCACTTTGAATTTCGAGCAATTGCGCTTGTTGAATTGAAATGTATGGTCCCCCTTCACCTTCTCCCTCCCCTTCCTCCTCCTCACTTCCCACATCTTTTTCTATCTTTCTATCTCCCATCTTTTCTCTCTTTCTAGATCTTCTCTTTCTATCTCTTTCTTACCTCCCTGCTGTCTAGGTTGTCAGTGACATTTTTCTCCGAATGGACTAAACTGACAATTCCTTTTTGTCTCCAGAGAACTCACACCAGTGGGGTTACGGACTTCTCTGGAGGCAGAATGAGGTGTACTTTTCATTTGAGTCGATTGTGTTGCATCTCTACTCGGATGCCTTGTATATTTAAAGGTGACTGAAGTGGATGTCAGCAGAAGAAAAAAAAAATACGAGAAACTGTGATTGTTTCAAAACCATATCTTGATGTGATCAAGGTTGATGATGACAAAAAGGATGTTGCCCTATTTGACCTAGTTGAAGGGGTTCATGATTCTTTCTAAATGAGGGAATTAGTATTTTAGAAATTAATGTTTTGTTTTCCTTTTTTTTATAGTTCAGATTTAACTTGCAAATCATACATTTACTAAAACAAGCAATTTCAGCCGGGTATTGACCTGTGAATAGAATGTTACTGCAACAACAATTACAACAAAAAATGGAACAGGTCGGTGCATGATATGGTATCTCCCACTTCCATGTTCTCCTTTGCAGATCCATGGTGCTACCATCCGATGACCCCTCACTCAGTTGACCGGTATAGGCACTGTTCTAGGGCTAGAGATGTACGATGGTTCGGGAAGATTTTTCTAGAACAGTCCAAACCTCTTGACCCCAATATTTTGTTTTCAATCCCTACTACCTACCCAAACATCCATCTCATACCCATTCCTAGTCGACTGTTGGCTGAGCTCAATGTAATTGGGCGCTAGAAAGACAAAAAGGAGCAGGTTGGGTTTTTGTTGTTGTTTTTTTTTTTTTAAACGTTTGAAGTGAATCACTTACTCTCTCAGTCTAGCTGAGACTAAAGACTTGAAAATGAATGTTAAATATGAAACAGGCTCCCTACCCCCCCTTCTCTCTTGAAGATTTTTTTTTCTTTTTTCCTTTCATTAAAACTCTCCCTTTGTTATCTAAAGCCCAGCATCTCTGCCGACCATCTCCCCACCAAGCGGTTTCCTTCCACTGTACACTCAGACTCTGAAATCACATATCAAGGATGTTGATACAAGGACATGCATTTCAGTCGGAAATGTAAAAGAATTCGTTTTTGGAAAAAAATATCACATTCCTGATTTTTTTCCCACCGTTGCCAAACAATATATGATTTTCTTTCACAGATTGGTGTTAAAACACTGTGATTTTTTGTCGTTTAAGAGAAAAAAAAAAGAAAATGATAGTAATAAAATTGAAAAATACTGTCACTTCATCCTTTGGCAGCCATCCATCCAGTCATCTATTACCAAGCGTGAAATCCGTAAACGTGTACAATGTGTAAGTGTCACTGGCTGTCAGTTTCCATAGCGATTTCAGTGTGTGTTACTATATGCAGTATATACCGAGCTGATGTAGCTGTTTCGTCCTTTGTCTTCTCTGTGCTTTCTCTAGTCCGGGGTTGGCCACGGGGGTGGGGGGGGCTGCAGTGGTCCCCCCTCCCTCTCCATTCCCCTCTGCAGTCTTAGTGAACCAGTTGAGGTTAGTGGATTTTGTGTGGTGGCCTTCCCAAATGTAGTGTCACCTTTTTTGCTGCTTTCCTTTCGTCTGTACTCCCTTTTTTCTGTTACCTGCTATTGCTTTGCTGTCGTGTAGTCTTACAGACCTCTCTTTCTCTCGGAGAAAAAAGACTCTTAACTAGCTCAAAGGTTTATGGAGCCATTTCTTGCCACTGAGGAATTCTGGGATTGCAGTTTCCAGCTTGCATTTACTCTATGAAAATTACGACAAAAAAAAAAAAGTAGCATTTAGATTTAACGACTAGACTGGAACCATACAAGCCTCAGTTGCGAACACATTCCCAGAGTCCCTTGTGCTTCTTGTATGCATTGGGTGTATTTCATTGGTTTCCACCAAACCTGTTGACTTCAAGGACCCTGCAACTCACAGGAATTAATAAAAAAAAAATGTTCATGGTAGTATTTCAGGACAATAAACAATTTTAAAGATTTCTAAAGAGATAAAAAAAAATATTTCGCACTATAAATCTATTTTTATAGGTGTTTTGGAATTGCATGTTTAATAAGTTGACTGTTTTGGTTTACTTGATTTTGTTCGGTCCAGCAGCTTTGTCGAAGTTAAGTGTTTTTTAGTCTGTCCAGCAAAGGGAGGGATTCCTTCGTCTTTTTAACCGAATCAGGCTTTGCTCATCAGGAATAAAAAATGTCTGTGGTTTGTTTCTGTAAAGATGTTGCTGTTAACTCAAACCCAGGTCGTGAAATAAATGTTTTTAGACAAAAAAAAAAGTGACAAAAAAAAAATGACAGGGTGGATTGTTACCTTACAGAGCGGTTGCAGGAGAGCTTTTGGTGTCCAACAGACGAGAAAGAAAAAAAAGGGATCCTAGCGTTCAGCATTTTCTACGTAGCAAAGCAATGATGGGGTTTGGGAGACGAGAGAGGGGCAGCTCCGGAAACAGACACAGTGGACCAGGAAATACACCCATATGTTACAAACAGAGCAGCTGGACGAGCTGCTTCAATGTTTTTCTGTGTTGTGTCAAAAATGATTGCTGGTGATTTAATCTTAAACTAATCTCAGCTGCTGTCAGATAAATAGTGTTTAAAAATGACAATATGAAAAATCACTTCATTACCTGTGACAAACTGTGTCTGTGTTTTTAACTATTTCTTGTACAATTATACAGATTCTTTTATGAGGAACTTGGTGCCAAGTAGGAAAAAAAACTATGGGAGAAAAGGGGTTTCTCTTAGTCTCAATGTTAACAGTGTTATAAATTCTAAAAAGCGAACAAATTAAAATATTAAAAAAGAGAAAAAAAACTATGGTACATTTTTATTTTATTTTTTTGTTTGTTTTGTTTTTGTTTTCAGAGGAAAACATGAACTAACTTAAGCTAACTTTGAGTGCCTGGCTTATTTTTTGAAAAACATCTTTTTTTGTTTGTTTTTCATTGACCATGAATAATGCTGCAACTCAGAATTGTACATACTTCATTTTACAACAGGGTTCTTTTATACTTTTGTAGGTTTTCATTCAGTTTCAAAAGAAACATGTCATACATGGTTGTCTTTCTGTAACACGGTTTTTTTACCATCTTACAGGTGCCATATTCATAATAAACTTCTCTTGGATTTGTCAAACTGGCATCCTTTCTTTGGCATTTAACCATCCCAGGCAAACGCCACACACTTCAGTGACTGGCTAGATTTTTCTTTCTTTCTTTCCTCCTTTCTTTCTTACCTCTTGCTTTCCCTCTTTTCTTGCTTCATTCTTTTCCTTCAGCCTTCAGCCTTCAATTTATTTGTTTATTTTTTTTACAAAAGGAGCTGTGCTATTCCTTACTATTCTGTATCCGAAGCCCTGCTTGGTTTCTTCTTCTGTGGTGGGGCAAACATTGAGACTTATCCTCTCTTTCAGGTACAGTGCGATCACTATGGGGAGCCAGAGGGGGGGGGGGGGGAGTCTGTGGCTGACCTCAGTGACGGCTCTCCCCCGGTCTCTGTTGGTTGAGGTTCACAAATGTCAGTCTGAGTGACCACTGGCCCCCTTGGCTCCTACAGGTGGAAGGGGGGGGGGGGGGTCATTGTGACCGAGTGTGGGGGGGGGAGAACTTCAGCGGGGGCAGCACGGGTATCTCTAGAGCTACACCATACCTCTTGATAATCTTAGCTAGACTTTTTTCGATGACATTGTGCAGATCCGCCATGCAATGTGCGCCATCATCCAGTATACATACCATACTGATTCCACTGTAACTCTTGCGGCAAAGCTAAATAAATGGGGAGAAAGAAAACGTACCATTTTAATAGTGTTTTGTTTTAAATATTTCATGTCTGACTGTAGGCTGCATTTAAAATACATACTCGCACATATGAAGTCTATACATATTTTACAGGTGAATTTTTTTATCTGAGGATTTCTCCATTGGTTGCTTTGAAAAGCTGATTCTTGCCCAGCGCTGTTCTTCTCCTTACCTTTGAACAGTGGATTGTGTCTTTGTTCAAAGGTGTACCGCCTTAACACCCAATCTTTTTGCACTTTTTTTTTTCTTCTTCTTTTTCCCCCCTGTCAAATTCAGTGCAGCCCATCTCTCGTTCCATCCTTTCCCCTGACTCGAAGCGGGAGTGGGAGGTCACCGCCAAAGCCCGGCCAGGAAAATTCAACCAACTTTAAATATTTTACGCACTTTCAAATGAAGCTCATGAATGATAGATCATAGGATAGAGGAGGAGAGAGAGCGAGAGAGGAGAAAAAAAAACACACTCCAACCTGAAGCCCCTCTAATGACCTCCAGCTGTCCATCTTCAGCTCTATGTCCATATTTGGAAGGCGAGAGAGGTGTTTATGGTCCGCAAGGCAAATTCATTAGGTCAACTCTGTGTCTCTCTCTCACCTGTGTCCTTACTGAAGTCATCATGTGCATGCATGAGCACCTGGAGATGTTTTCAAAAACATTCAGAAATGCTTTGTGCACTGTTGTGAAATCTACTAGCCTATTGTATACTTTGAGTGTAAATATTTTGTAAATGTTCTGTCGTTACACGTCAGTTCCTTATGGCATTTTAAAATACATTACATTTATGTCAGCATTTTGTTATTTCATGGGATCACATAACACAAAAAACTATTAAATGACCTTAAAAGTGCAGGTTTCAATTTTTGTAGCCGAAAAATAAAAACACTTGAGAAAAATGACAAAGTAATTCTGAAGGAATACTGAATATAATGTCCTCATGTGTTCAGTCTGTATATGTTTTTATTCTTTGTTTTTCGTCTGTTAATATTTCCCAATGGCCTGAAAAATGCATGCAATAATATATATATATATATATATAATAGACACAAGATGCATAGAATTCACATGAATACTGGTAGACTCTGCTTCTCAGTCAGGTTTTTAAGGTAAATTCTCAGTGTAGAGGCCTTTCATGTTTTGCAACAAAAACCTTAAAGCTGTGCCTTAACAAAAATACAAAACACACAAAAGAATCTCTTTATAACTTCCATCCACATGCCTATAACCTCACACTTTCAAACGCATCACCTTGAAGGTTCCAAAAAAGTACTTGCACATTCAGAAACATTTTATAACATTCAGAAAACCTTGTCACCTACAAACTGAGACACTTCTGAAAGTCAAGATCTTCTCAGAACTCCTGGATGAAATACCAGAATTTTTCACAGAGAGAGAGTGACACCTAGTGTAGTAGTTTGGTACTCACAACCAAATAGTATCCCTTTCCGTTTCAACACACTGGGTCTTCCTTTTACTAGAAAACCTCATTTCAATTGTGATTCATTTATTTTATTTCAATAATTGTATTACATTTAATCAAACCAATCTATTATAACTACATTTGCATTTCTTACAAATTATCTAACACAAGATGACAAACCTCCTTAATACAACTCTACATTTCTGCATTATTACCTGTATTAAAATTCTGAAAATCGATTTCTAAAAACCTAAAATACTTTTATCCTATTTGTCTAAATAGCCTGGAGTGTGTGTGTGTGTGTTTGTGTATGCAGGCGTGTTTTCATTACGTGTTCAATTATCAGTACTATGCTATTTAAGCTTGGTTTGCATTTTTGGACAAAACAACACAGAGACATATTTTAGCGAGAAAAAACTCTATCTTTATTTCAATCCACACCACACAAGCGGTCACGAATCCAAACAAACATGCCCACCCACAGGGCACACGTCCACACTAACACAGCATTGCTGACCCGCATGCAAGCCGACCCCCGGAATCTCAGTGCATCATATGAACCATGGCGGGCAACAGTTAAGAGGCACACACAGGCTGTGAACAAGATCAGTGTTGGTTATGACGGCACATTCACATCAGCCTACGCAGTGGAGGATAAGAGACTACATGATAACGCGTGTCTAACCCCTACGCAGACAAATCTTGGCAACGAAGTAAACCGTAAACAAAGCGGGTCACATAAATCTTTTAATCAATAAACCAGTGATTGATCAATAATATTCACGGTCTGCACTACTAGTCATTGGGGAAAAAAAGCAACACAACAAAATCAAATAGGCAATGCCGGTAGTAATCTTTTCAAACTGTAACATGTCTCATTCTGACACTATGATTTTTCAGAAGTGATTACATTAACAAATTAGCAGTGCTTCTACCACAGGCATAGATCATATCCAACCAGATAATCAAGACAAGCATTCATAGTAAAAATCTCTGTGTGTGTATTTAATTTAAAATAATATGTTATTTAGTTAACATTATTAATAATGGTCTATTTTACCATGAAGGCCTTCGTAAATAAATCTTCCATTACAGGAACATTTTTCAGGGCACCATTTGTCATTCAGACTGAATTATCATCAGCTCTGTATTTTCAGAGCTTCAGTGACCTGTTCTCCCAACAGGTCAACATGAAGCGAAAGGTACAGTTTCAATTTGTGAATCCCAGTAGACGTCACTGTCTAGTGTCAAATTGAAAAGAACGGCACACTGATACAAACAAGACAAAACCAGCCCCAGTCCACATTATCACACATTAATGACAAAAAAAACTGATACCCTGTCTGAGAATAAATGTGTAATGCACAGTAGAAATGCACAAGTGCAACTTCCAGAAAGTTCCTGCAAACTAAATCATTGATTCCTTCCTGTCTTCCCCCCTTGCTGTCTAATGATAAAGAGGGGGGGTGGGGGGGGGGTGTACCATGAGGGTGCGTGGGGCCAAGTGCAGAGAGCGGGACAGACTCAGCTCACGGGGAGAGGGAGAATACTGAGCGTCTCGGAGACCCTCGCTGACTTTCACCGCTTCCTGATCCGGAGTAGCGGCACATGCGCTCACTTTAGTCCACGCTAACGTCTGCGGATCACGGCGCGTTGCCCTCCGGCGCCGAGGAGCCTGGAAGAGGATTTCATCAGGTCAGTACAAGAAGATTCAACGCTCATCGGGACCAAGAGTCGTCCCAGTAAAGGAATAAAATATAGTTGACAAAAGCTAGGAAAATAAAAAAAGACACCAAGGGAACACGATAAAGAATGATACAAAATATTGCAGCTACATTTTTTGCATTATTGCAAAACATTAACGTACTGGGATATTTATTAAAGTATTATCAGAATACTTATTTCAGCATTTGGTACATGTATATGGATACTACATTCAAGATTGGATCAAAGTCACTCAGTCGTACCAGTCAAATCTCTGAATCTTCTTTTTGCTGCAGCCCTTTCCTCCGAGTCAAAATACCACACAGTGATGGCATACCTGTAAAAGAAAACATTCACGTTTGACCATACACTATATTTTCATATACCATTGTTTGCCAGCACTGATCCAAATGGGTCACGACGGATGGGCAAATTATTTGGTGTGATTATTTTGAAAAATGTACTGATAATATATAGACTACTGCTGAAGGAAACTATATATTTTAGTGGTTTCATCCCTTTAGACCCATCCATGGCTATACTTCATTGATATCAATTTCAATGTTGTATGTGTCTCTGCTAGTATATCAAGGTTATATTGCGTTATATCTATTCATGTGTAATATTTGGACGCATCATTGTTTCAACCACTTTCTAAAAAAGCCATCCTCATCATCTGTACTTTCTTGAAATCAAGGCAATGAAAGTGTTGACATAGTGTGTGAGGAGGGTGGACACCCAGTGGCGACGTAAAAATGGATGCTATATGCAATGCCATCAAAGTGTCACTAAGGGGCAGTATACATACAAATAACAACACCGAATGTGGAACAGGTTGCTATATGCAATGCCACCAAAGTGTCACTAAGGGGCAGTGTCTAGACAAATAACAACACCGAATGTGGAACAGGTTGTAAACTGAAAGTTATCGCTTTGATTTGAGTTCACTTTTCATGGTATTCTTGCACGGGTCCAGTATAAAAAAAAATTTATTAAAAAAAACATATAATAATGTTTTCATAAAATAGTAGAGCTTTGTGGCTCCATGAAAATATTTCTCCAATTTGCAATATCTATATTGCATATGTCTAGTCCAAACTGAGAGACTGGGTGTAATATAGAATCAGGTTATAAATAGCAATGGCCTTATCTGTCATGACACCTGTTACTTCCCCTTAATGTACATTTACCCGATGCTCCACTGCTCCTAACCTGACACCCACTAGTTACAGTAGCTAATCATTTTCATTACATTTATGTCTATAATATGGGTGAAAAAACACACCTTCTTATGTCAAATTACACACCACACACCCAGCCACAACCTACTACACTGGCATTAAACACACCTTATTATGTCAAATTACACACCACACACCCAGCCACAACCTACTACATTGGCATTTTCCAACACAAGAATGATTGTCAACCAGTAAGCAAAATGCTACAGAATGCACCTAAGATTTAAAGATGTGGCCCACAATTCTGGCAATAGGTTGTTCAACAGACAATCAAATTACACCCCTCCTTTCCGTGATCCACAAGCAGCACAATGATTGGCTGGAATTGTGTATGGCTCAGTCCGAGCCACCTTGTTTGTTTCCCATTTACAGAGCCAGAGCAGTGTATGAACATCTGACTTTTTTTTTTGTGCACACACAGAGCGGACAACTAGAGCCTAGAGGACCATGAGAAGCAATTTGCTGAATTTGACAAAAGGTGTAGGGGATAAGAATCGCAAACTCTACCTTTAATGTATTATATTTCTGCCATCTCAAAATAAATATCAAACATGGGAAAATACAAAACCTTAGAGAGAGCACACTAACTCGTGTCAAAATGTCTGACAGGGAAGCAAATTCTATCCAATATTGACTTTTAAGATGAAACATTATCACATGATTCTTGAATGGGAAATGTTTTAAGGAGCAGAGGTAAACTTAAAGCCATAAATTATTCTGAACTTGGGAGTGATATTTGTCCGTGCGAGACTAGATTAATAGGATTCCTTACTAACCCCATTCATTGAATATTACAGTAGAAATATAGTACAGCACAATTAATGCCAACAGTATTTCGTATTTTAGGTTTAACAGGTTACTGGACACCAATGTCAAGGATTGATGGGTGTCTTGACCCCAGTGTTAATATTTCAGTCTGGGATGGGATCCTCACCTTTCAGCATAGGACGGCTGGACCTCATGGGGGTTTCGACGGTCGGACCAAAACAGAAGCAGCCGGTCGAACAGGGGCTCAACGTCTGCCACGTAAGATTTGCCTTCTGGAAAGATGCGCAGAATTCCTCCATGCTCCTGAGGGGCAAATGAAGGTCAATATGCATGAGTGACGTTCATAAGCTTTGATACATGCACAACTATTGTTTAAATACAGGTTTGAATTCATATTAAGCTGCAGTAATGTGCACCAAAGTCACTTTTAAACATGAATATCACTGATTTATCACTAACATATATTTCTAAATACTGGTTAAAATATATTGGTGAGATTAATGAATACAAATTTCATGTTTCAATTTCATGTTTTAATGTTAAATACAAATGTTCATATATTGATGTAAGGATAGAAGTTTTAAATGTTTACATTTTAGCGGCCATGTGAAAGACCTTTTTTGTAGGAAAAATGCAAGTAATACTGCAAATACACCACTACAGAACAGAGATGGCCAGAGATGGGCAGTAATTAAATTAATTTCATATTTAATTACTTTTGAGGATTTTGTCATTTGTATTTAGTTGGACAGCAAAAAAATAACAAAACACTTTAAGCTTGTATTTGTGTATCTTAAATACTTAAAATACATGACTTAATATGTCATTTTTTATACCAAGGTTTAAACTGTAGAAGGAAAATCTATAACAATTAGTCTAATCACAGTCTTTGGCTAAATGCAAATGAATCGCGTGTCCTGTCAGGTCCAGCAAGCAATTTTTTTTTTTACAGTTTTTACAGTTATTGTTTTCCCACCCATATTCTCCGAAGACCCTACCCCTATGCCTCTTCTCTGCCTCTGATTGGCTCGGACCCTACCCCTATGCCTCTTCTCTGCCTCTGTTCATGTACTCGTAGATGCGTAAAGTATAACACTAGCCTTAGGTATTCAGCAACACGCTCTTGTGCTCTGCATTGTACTCATTGTGTTCCTTGTGACCAGAAGCTTGAAGAAAGAAGCTGCTTTGGAGTTACAGTATGTCATCAAAAATCAGATATTGCTTGCTAGGGCAAGCTATTGAACGACACTAAAGTACAAACAGATGCTAAAAATGTGATACATTTCATGAGCATGTATATTTTGATGCATTTGTGCCCATCTCTGGCAACATAATGGCTACCAACCTTGGCGTTCCAGTTTTTATTCAGGTAGTAGATGCAGGTAACACAGCGGCCGTCTCCGTTGGGGTTATCTACATGCTTCACATAACCAGTGCCATTTCCTGGATAGCAGGCAACCATTGCCTAAAGAACAGAAAAAAACAGACATAGAATTTTTAATTTTATTTTGTTCTTGCATGCATAAAGCTACAGTATATGTGAACCCTCTTCACTTCCTATATATTCCTAGTGTTCCGGGTCTCCTATTTTAACCAATGTGTATCAGGACAGTGAACTTATTGCGAATGCACAAACAACTGCTATATTATTATTCTGACATACTCATGTATCATATATAAAAACCCTTTTATATACTCAACCATAATAGTATTGTAATATAATTGTATGGATTTAGATATTGAAGCAAGAACAAGTCAAAGCCAGGGGAGAGAAAGGAAAGAGAAAGTGGAGACGGGGCAGTCAGTTCTCTTTTGGCTTTAGTGTGGTCTGAAAAGGGGAAGACTCAGTTCAGTGACTCACACAGAGAGCTCTATTGTCTCCGGCACATGATGCAATGCATGTCATGAAAAACTTCAATGGAACACCAATATCTGCACGTACACATTTCTCCTAGTTATAAACTGAATTACATGAAAGGAAAAGAAAAACATGACAACAAACAACCCTTGTCATCATAAATCAATCAGAGTTTCAACAAAGAAGATAACGCACCTAGAGGCCCCTGCAAAAGGGGAAAACTACAAGAGCTTATACTTAACATTGGTGAGAGTTAATGTGAACAACACTGAGTGAGTGCTGGCCAGTTGGCATCATGTACCCGAGCCCCTAGTCAGATCATATCAAACAGGAAGTGAATGACAGTGTGTACGGGCAGACTGGCTAACTGGTGAATTGCAAAAGGACGTGTGTGTAAGTGTGTGTTTTTGTTTTTAAAACGCCATTTTAGTGTGCCAAGTGTGTATCCTTTTTTATTCCTGGACTTTGATACAAGTAATAGCCTAATCCTTAGTAGCTATTGTGATAACTTCCTCAGATAGTCGTACTTTTGATAGTGATAAACTGATAACTTCATGATAACTGATAACAGCTTGTTTGGGGGAAAGTGTCTAA
>NC_045165.1:10275497-10282162 GCF_900700415.2 Clupea harengus
TTGGCGACTGCGGTTGCTTTTGGCAGTGGGTCTGTTTCATGCAGAGCAAAATACCCTGCAGGTTCCTGCTCTGCAATCAAGAGCCTAGACTGCCCCAGTAAACCAAACCCAATCAGTTGCTGACTTTTGCTCCGTTTTTGTTTACTTGTTTTACTTGTAGTTAATCCAAGCTGTCCAATTATACATTATCTTATTATTTTGACGTCTATAAAAGTAATTATTAAACATTGAGATTGCCAGGGTTATTAGTAAAATCACATGCAGCGAGATGCATTACATACTACTGCAGAATACGCCTGTGCCTTACCAGGTAGGACTTTCTCACCCTCCGGAGTTCAGATAAACAATGTTTTCCCTAATGTCTTTTTTATTTCCTCCTTACAATGAACTATGACCCAACACCATATAATCTAAAAGGGATACTGATTCTATGAAACCAGTATCTCCTTAAAGATACCTGGGTAAAGGGCAATCAACAGAAGGGCAATAACCACCACAGCTCTGTGATGTTGATGTTGTGGTTTATAGGGTATTACCCTGATACCAAGAGAGAGAGAGAGAGAGAGATTGCATGGTCTATATCCTCCTGCCTCATTTTGAACTTCCTGTGTGACAAAGCAGATCTCATCGGTCTGGGGAGTCACGTAGACCTCGTGAGGCTCTTGCTTGTGGTCAGGTTTGACAGGTTATCAGCTACATGCATCAATTGCTGCGCTCTCTCAGCACAACACAGCTTTCACGTCATACCAACAAGCTGAATAGGCCAGAGATATTCATATCATATGGCACACTTCCGACGAGTAGACAGGCCACTTAAAAAATATATGTGCTAAACTGAATAAATAAGAATGAGAAAAGAAAAAAAACTGTTATCTGCTGACTGGACTGCAAATCTATAGCCTAGTTTGATACAGTTAGGGTAATGTTTCAGAAACGTAAAGCCTAATAAAATATGACACACAGGTGTGTGCCAGTGTTAACCAAAGCAGATTAACTTGTGCGTTTCAGATACAGTGGCATGTATGCTTGAGTGCAATCCGTTTGTTCGTTGGTGCGATTCGCAGAGATGATGAACAGTAGCTTACCTTCGACCGCTCGCGAATTATTATTCCAAGCTGTCCAATGCACAGAGAAATTAAATTGTCGATTAACGTCAACAGAAAATTGACAGCCTCGCATCCCTTCTCAGTTCCACTGACCCACGCTATCTTGTCTCCCCTAATGCTTCTTTTGGAAACGCCAAAGCTTCGGCCAGCGAGCTGTCCATCTTTCAGAAGCCCAGCGTGGTGGATGTTCTTCACTTGACCCAAAACAATGTGTCCAACGAACTCTCCCAAAAAGTTGTCAACGTAAAAGAAACCCTGGTCTAACAGTGACGGTACAATCTGCTCCACCACTAACTGCTCCAGATCAGAGTGCATCCTTTGATGAAGAAATGGCATTTTCACAATGTTTTCATTCAGCGTCAATCGTGTTACATATACTGAGCATCATCTGCTACAATGTATCCAATTTAAAAAAAATCCAGTGCATAGCTAAGGCTCAAATTGTTCAAATTCTACCCAGCAAGAAAAGCTGCTGGACTTGCTGCTGGAAAGTCTGGAAATGTAGAATATTTGGCAAAACGCAAAGACCACCCTATTTACAGCGATGGAGAATGACACCTGCATACATGTGTGGGACGTGCGGGATGTGTAGTACTTCCAGAGAGGCGTGGCTTAAAACTATTGTAGCGCTGCAAAAAGTATGCTGGGCAAGAATGCATTACATACAGTTCAGAGTAAAAGTCCCTCTAGCAAATGTCAAGCCAAGGAATGGCAATAAAATCAGCCAGAAGTCATTCTACGCAAAACGTCCAAGCGTTCTTGCAGACTGTAGCATACATTCATCATTTTGCAGCGGGAGCGGCGTTACATAGAAAGCAGTCTTCTCTATATTGTATGCCCACACTCGTTTAAATATATTGCGTTTATTGTGTAAAGGAAAACATGTTCATCCCTTCTGCAGCCATAACAAATGAAAAGAGTGCATGAATGGTTATTTGTCAAAGAGCACAAGGCGTGCCCACCGCCATTGAGGACTTCGCTAGTCGCATGTACTCCTCGCAGCACGTAGCGTACTCTACACTTTATCTGAACATAAGCGAGGCAAGCTGCCAGAAACGCAGGAAACGAGGGGTCCCTCCGTTATTCACGTAGCCTATCAGAGTAGGCAGGCAGAGAATTACCAAAGTTAGATCAAACTAAAGAGGATCTAAACGTTAAAGAAGAAATATAGTATATCATTAGATTCATTTTGAACGTAAATAGAAAAGACAACAAAAAAGTGTCTTGAGTACTCTGGTAGACTGTAAGCTACAATACAAATTTATAAAAACCTGTCATGGTATGTGCCACGATGCAATCAGTACTGACCTTGTGTCTCCATGTAATTTTGTAATTTCCCAGTCTGCCATTGGCGTGCATGATAAGCTTGTCCATTCTTGTTAAAACAAATCCTATATTTTCACATCCTTGTTCATTCCCCTCCACCCACGCAATCTTATCCCCTCGAATAGATTTGTTTTTGCCTGGTGTCTGGCAAACTAATTCACCATCTTGCATCTCCCCTCTCTGGTGAATGTTTCTGACTTCTTGTAGAATACGATCACCAGATTCGTTCCCGAGAAAATTGTCCACTATACAAAGGCCATATGAATTCATACAAGGTTCTATATATTGTAAAACTAGTTTGTGGGTGTTAAGGCGTTTGTGCTCCTTGGATTTTGGCCTGTGTTTATGAGGTCTCTTAAGGGGACAAGCCTCGCTTTCAGCGTCTTCAACAGCAGCAGCTCTCTCTCCACTCGCCGTTGCCAATTCCCGGCACCTGATGTATCCTCTGCCTGTCACATGTCCACCTGTGTCAGCTACAGTTTCGTTAGATTTTGTGTCACTTTCCACAAAACAACGTCTTGTACAAATAGTTTTCTCTTCTGCGGTAAATTCTGCGTTAACATATCCGTTGCTGTCCATTTGGCGACGGAGTTAGGCTCGGCACTGAAGACAACTTCGAAATATATTAACTTCAACTGAGGAGTGCCCCGCATGCGCTACGTGAAAAGTAGTTTGCTTAACTAATGGGCGCAACATCCAAACACGCGCACAGCGCCAGACGAGAATGCGCTCCCTGCTCGTTCAAGATGTGTAGTTCTACTAAACTGAGTGGTAGGAGCAGACGATTAAAGATTATGTGTTTCATAATGACGCATCTTGTACGGGTCATATTTACGTTTGACTGTGAGAAAAGCTTTACTCATCACTAGGCCTACTGGTCGTCTGAATCAACTTTACTCATACTCTACTCAGCGGCGGTTTCTGGTACAATTTATTTTCTGCACAGGACTTTGGAGAACTACAGTTGTTTGTCTAATAGATATAGGCAAGACGTTTCCATTTTAGGTGCATGTGCTTAGGTCAACTTACAGAGTGGTCACTGCAAAATGTATATTTGCCATATGTTAAAGACGAAAATAGCTAGAATATCATCAAATACATTTACGACGAAATACAAAGTATAGGCCTATATTTCTATCCACGTATCTCTCTCTCTATATATATATATGTGTGTGTGCGCTTTATTTTGTTGCCCATATATCTAATGTCCCATATGTTTCAACAATTATTATTTAACTCCATAACGCCCCCTTTGTAAACTCTGATCAACCTTACATAAAATCTGAATTCTGCAGCTGCCCACGGAAACCGTTTATGCATACGTGAGGGACGACACATTGTCAGCCTCATGAAAGAACTCTAAGGAAACTGCCAGTCCACTGTATTACACATGGCCGCTTGTTGCTGGGTGTTGCCCCTGATAATGAGCAGAGCCGGTCTTTCCGATAACTGCTCACAACATAAAACATCTCTCTGTGTTGTTAGGCCTGCCTCAAGTTGTCTTAAATGAGCCTAAATACAAAGGTTCTTTAAAATAAGACATTTAATGAAATTATGAGGCACAATTTCTCTGAAAGTCGAACATGATGCTTATGTCACCAGGAACAAAATATATAGCCTACTATTTCATTATGCTATCATGTAACTAGCAAAATATAACTCATCGCTTGAAATATGCTGACAAGTTGCTTGAGAGGACATCAAAACAAGACCAGAAACATTTATTCAGAAGTAATTATTTCAGATAATGACATTTTAAAAGGATATTGCCGTAAGGGACCACTCTATTCGCGTTTCTTTCCTGGAGCAAATTCCAAGGCAGTCCCGTACGTGTGCCTACGTGAGCACATCCTCATCCCAGAGTTTAAAACATAACCAGCTGCTAACTCAGTTTAGATCTGATGCCTGCGTTAGAGGCGTATCATTGGATAGCTTCCCCTACCCCCTCTCAACCGACTGCCAGTTGGCTCTTTTCATAGATGGCAGTGTCCTTTCTAGAAAGGAGGCATGGAGGTATTCATTTTATATTTTATACTGTGTTTATATTAAAATATGTGAAAATCCATTTTGGTCTTATTCATTGGAACGTGATGGCACAAGGATAAATATCTCTAAAGAAAGTGATTATATGACCTGGTGGTGTCTTCATATTGTAACCTGCGTGTTGTGCACTTCCTTAGTTCGACCGCTTTGGGTTAGGGACCTGGGGGTGGTATAGATCTAGGATGACATAATTATGCCTTCCCTTTTGTGTTCTGTATGCGTGAAGCATGTTATTATTTCGTCTGTTTGTATTTTATGTTTGATGCCCTAGTTAGCCCACGTATGTTATTGTATTTGTCTAGTCATGGTGTGTGCTATGTCTGTATGAGATGTCCCTTGTGTGTCCATTATCAGTGAAAGTGTCTGTCAATCATATTGAAATTTGAACGTTCACTTCAGTCTTCCTGTCAAAACCGCTACATATGGTGAATATAGTGCCCCCTTGAGGAAGGACAATAATGGATTACCTCACCAATAAGCAGCACTGTGGGCTGGAGAGACAGTACTCTTGGTCTATGTTCAGGCTGCAGGCAAATCGGATTTGTTACTCAAATCAGATCTTTTGAGACGACAGTCCTCACTGATACGTTCAGTCTGCCTGCCCAAATCATTTGGCATAATTCAATTGTATCCAGATTGATTTTTGAAAGTCACGACAGCAAAAAAAAAAAACACATGAAATCAAATCCTCAAATTGGATGTCAAAGTATCTTTTGCATCACTTGCAATGAAATACACAACAACAAGTTCAAATCCAGAGTGATGGAAGTGTTGGAATCCATGCTGCTACTGCTCCTACGCTGTTACCACAGCAACCAATTCAGATAGGTCGGTGATGTCTGGACACACCAATCCGATTTGAACACTTGCAAATAACAGTGCAGACAGAGATCTGATTTAAGAAACCGATCCGAGTCGTAACAGGACTAAAGCTCGATATTCCAAGAGCCGTAACAGGGCTAGACCTGGCCATGTCCTCGTCCTGGGAGCAGCACTAGGAAGCAGCCGCACCCCGCCCGGGTGGACGTCACTGCCACTCTGGGAACCAGGATGGCCGCTGCAGCTGAGCTCAGACCAGGGACCAGGAGAACCTAGCCACCCACCCCAGTGTCTTGATAGGACCTGGAGACCAAGCCACGGCCTACATGCCTGTGATGGAGCTACAATGTCAGCGGGAGTAGGAGACAGAGGGTACAAGAGGTGGCCACTGGCCACTCTAAAGGATTGTACTTGAACTGCCAACTTAGTAGACATGGGGGCTACCGTCTCCATAGTGCAACCTGGCATCCTTCCCGGCACCACTGGTTCACTCCCAGCAGCATGGGCACCAACCACCACTCAGCTGATGACCATGACTGGAGAAGAGGCTGGTGCCAGACGGACGAAGCCACTGGAGGGGTGCACGAATGAATGGGTGATTGCCCACTTCAGCCTCTCTCTCAGCCGACCAGAGAGAAACTACTGTTACTTGTCAAGAGCTGCTGGCTGTTATCCTGGGAATTCACCACTTCAGTGCCTACCTATATAAAAGACGGCTCCTGTTGTGCCCTGATCATGCTTCTCTCACTGGCTGCTCAACTTCAAAGAGCCAAAGGGGCAGCTGGCTCAGTGGCTCTCTAGACTCTGCAAGACTATGACATCAAGATTAGCCATCGAGTTGGCTGCCTTCACGCCAATGCAGACGGCCTTGTGAAGAAGAGCAGTGGTAGCGCTGCCAGCGAGGCCCAAGACTGCTGTGTGAGCCACCAGTTCATTGATCCCCAGCAACTCCATCTAAATCAGAGCCAAGATCCTGTCCTCCTTTAAATCAGAGCCAAGATCCTGTCCTCCTCCAGATTCGGACCTGGGTGGGGGCAGGCCAGCGACCAGACTGGGCCTCTGTCTCAGCACTAGATCCAGAGACCAAGTGGCCCTGTCACCATGCAGGACAGGCTCCTGTATCACCGCTAGCAGGCTCCTGGGGTCCATCATGACATCCTGCAGCTCCTGGTGCGTTGCTGTCTTCACTCCCTTGTTTATGGTCCATGGTTTATAGGGAACGGGCCACTTGGGAATCGCCAAGACGCTTAATTGAATCTGGTCCCGCTTCTACTGGCCTGGCAATCGACAGGAAGTGGAGCCACTCATCAACCAGTGCGACGCCTGCACAGCCAAAAAGGGGCAGATGCCCCACTGCAGCAGGATCAGGTG
>NC_045165.1:10282172-10307732 GCF_900700415.2 Clupea harengus
TTGAGACACTAGAATGCATTCAGATTCGATGCATTCGATTTTGGTTTTATACTATGTTTAAGTCGATTTTCTAACATGAACACTGAAGAAGTATAGTGTCTTGTCTGTGATGAAAAGTGATTTGAACACCCCAATGTGCTGCTATATTCTTTCTATGTATCCCCTTACAACTCATACTGTTTGTTCATTAATGTTTGTGTATGTCTGACTGAATTATCTATTGCAGTCAATTCTTTGAGAGGACCATCCTGTGTAACAGCTTAGTGTGGAGCTGTGCAGTCACAGGCAAGCCTGGCCTGACCTACCAGGAGGCCCAGGAGAGTGAGCGGAGGGCCAAGCAGAGTCTGCAGAGCTTCCCCACCAGCCTGGTGGTGCCCCTGCTGCACCTCGCCGCACTCACCCACCGCACGCGCCTGCACGAGCTCTGCGATGATGTCTACACCTACGTCAAGGAGCGCTTCTTCCCAGGAGAGCTGGTGGACGTGGTGGCCCGCTCAGGAGCCAGGTCGGTCTGGATTGAAGAGTGTGTGTGTGTGTGTGTGTGTTGGTTTTTTAGTTTTTATTGATGTCTGCTTATGGCTCTATATGTATTTTGATTTATGGATGTGTCTGTCTTAAGTAGTGTGATTAAGAAAATGTTTAACTGTGTGTTGTCTGTCTGGCTGTGTGTGGTGTTGGTGTCATCATTGTTGTTGTTGCCGTCGTTGTTGTTGGTGGTGTGTGTTATCGTTTTGTGGAGTGTCTGTATCTGTTTTGCTGTATTTTTGTGTGTGTGTGTGTGTCTCTGTGTGTTATGTGTTCATGCACTGATGACTAGAAGTGCTGATTCAGTGAGATGCCTGGGCGTGTAATTATGTTAAAGCCTTGTGTTTGTTGGCTTTGCCAAAGCTATGGGGGATGAATTTGAGTTAAACAGGACAAAAAATGGGCAAGGAACTGAAAAATATTGGAAATGGCAAGGAAATGAAAAAAGTGGAAATGTTACCGTTTGTATGGAATGAACATTAAGTATTATTTGTGAGGTTCAAGCACTTGTTGTAGAGTTTATGTATATTGCACAAACAGGATAGCTATCAGAAGTGCTACCTGAAAGAAATATCTGTCTAAACATTTGTGATTTGCACCTTTTTGAAGACGTTTTGACTTACTCCCATATATGAATTTATTATTTACTTTTCAGTAATAATGCAGTTTCATATATTTATTACATTTTATGTTTTAAGAAAGCCATTTACTACCTTACAGAGAGGTTTGTGTTGTTATTTCTTGATCATGTTTCATGGGCAGGTGTTTAAGCAAGACCTAACTGCAACGTAATTTCATGTGGGGCCATTGAGCAATTTTGGGACAAGCTCCTTCTAGCACAGAGATAGGGATGGGTGTGTCAACTGCCTGTATGTTTCCCTGAGACTTAACTTCTGTGTCTGCAAGCCTTGAATTAAACACTGGAGTTGTTCCACCACCCCACTGTTTCGAACTTATCAGCCGAGAGGGAGAGAGAAAGAAGTGCTTCACGTGTCTAATCTCCAGCCGAGAACACGCAGCTCGGCCTAACCTTTTACGGAATTAATTAACATCTCTTTCAGCCTTGCTTTCAAAGCTGTATCAGGGCTCCCTTCCCTCTCTCTCCCTCCTTCCTGCACAGGCAGCAGATCAGAGTCAGCCATCATGAGCTGACCTTGCCGTTTGGAGATAACACAAGGCTGTGGGTGGAGCCAAAGCGTGCGCTCCGATTGGCCGGCCCTCGGCACAAGGAGCAGTCCCAGACATCACATCATCAGGGGCTGAATTGTGTCAGCCAGACAGCAGGCACCACAGAGTCCCAGCAGGGGAGATGAGGGGGCATGGGGGAGACTGCTGGGCAGATTTTGGGGTGTGTGTGTCTAAGGGGAGAGAAAGAGAGGGAGGAGTCAGAAAAGAGACAGTGGCTGTGCTGCTTCTTGCGTGTTGTGTACGTGATGGCGGCCCTGCCCCACCTGAGTGCGAACAGGTGGGCTGCTGTTGTGGCAGTTGATTGTTAGCCATTTCATGCCTCAGCGCTCAAAGGCGACCTTTGTTCCCATTGTCTCGGGTATCCGTCTGTGCAGGCCGTCACTTGTGGGATTTGGATATGTTAGCTATGGAATACAACATCGATTCTGTTTCCATTGGTACTACTTGGGATTGAAAATTGAACTGATGAATTGTAGTAGGATGCATTCAGCTAATACACTGAAAATCCATACAATCTGGGTGAGGTTTCTGGTTCCATGTAATATCAGTAGTGAAAATGTATTTGTATTTCAAAGAAATGTGCTGATGGCACCATCATATCGCCATTGAGTTGTAAATTATAGAGTTATGCTGTCCTTGAAATGTCTCTGATGTTCAAACTTAGGCTTGTGTGCTCTTCAGTTTGACCTGAATGCTTGTCTTTGGATAATGACAGTCCTCCCATTGCTGCTGTCAAGTCAGGGCTAGTGTTTGAGGTCTAAGTGTGGCCCTCATATCGCTTCTTATGAAAACTCAACTCAACTCAACTCAACTCAACTCTTGCCCAAGACTGCTCTGCCATCATGCATTGATGCTCCAGTGCTCATGTAGTTGCCCCATATGCCTAAAGCCTAATTATGTGCCCTTCCAGGCAGCCCTGCCAGGTGCTGGAGGTCATATCCCCCCACTCTAACGGTGCTCTGAATGGCCACGCTCCGCACCATATAGAGGGCGACTCCATCATCATCAGCGACAGTGATGAGGAGACCACACCCGTCTCTCCCAAGTCTCCTAAAACAACACCTAATGGGTTAGTTGATACCAATAGATCCCGTTTACATAAAACAAAACAAAAAACAATCCATCTATCTTTTTTCCATTTTTTGGAGCCTTTGTAATGTTTTGTCAATCCTAAAAGCAGAAAGAAGAAGTCATCGCTGAACCCATCTGTGTTCAAATACAAAATTTGCCCCGTCAAGGCAGAGAATGGCGAGACCCAGCTTGTCAAAGCCACACAGCTGTGGTAAGGCCTCACAGAGTCCTCTGTGTCTGTTTCTTTAGTTTGTTTGTTTGTTTGTCTTTTTAGTATCCTACCATTCTTTATTGTTAACAAGTAAATGCAGCCAGTCATGATGTTCTCTGTCCTGTGTTCCCCGTCCTGTGCAGCCGTAAGAAGAACGTCTTCACCAGAGACCGGCTGAAGCTCCTGCTCAAGCAGCACTGTGAACCCCAGAATGGAGTCATAAGACTGAAGGTGAGTCACACCGTTTGGGCGGCCATGAAGAGAAAACACTCAGGGGAAAAGGGATTGTCAAACTTCGTTTTAAGTCTGTAACAGTATACAAGGAATCCAGAAGACTCCATTAATTGATGCAATGTTGACGCCAGTCAAAACGCTGAAATATTTTCTCCACTCATTTGCAGGCATCTACTGTGGCACACTATAAGCTATCAGAACAGAATTTCTCTCAGGTCTTCCCCGACGAGCCTCCAGTGTTCGCCTTCAGTCCACCTGGAAAGGGCCGGGGACGCCGTCCAAACGATGCTTCACCCGGGCAGGTGAGAACCTGGTGTTCGGCTCCGGTGGCAGCAGAGCACAGTGCTTTCTGAAAAAAGAGGCTTGGTATAGTCCCCATAAGGGCCAAATATGTCAAATCAATAAATTGGTTTCTGTAAATATAGTACAATTAAATGCAACAGTACTCTGCTTGTTATGTACAAGCAGATATTCACATATTTTTACACTTATAATTATGCCATTACTTCTGTCTTAATTCCAGGATTACAGTTGATGCAGATTTTCCCAGCTAGATGATTTGTTGCCGCTGTTATAAGTGTTGGGTGGTCTTAGGTTGATTGTGGTTGTGATGACATGCAGGTGAACTTTGCCTCGGAGAGTGAGGACATGATGCGAGCGGCCGAGGAGAAGCTCCAGATCATGCAGCAGAGAGAGGAAATGGCTGCCACGGGTATGACATGTTTTGTTAACAAATGAAGGCCCCTGCAGGGGTAACTACATGACTGAACTTTTGAGTGTTTAATGCAAATATCGAAATATCGTTTACAAATCCAACATCGATTGTAACACTTCAAGTGCACTCTTGATTTTTTTTCTTGTGTCCCAGTTAGCGGAGACGAGGAAGTCTGTCTGTCAGTCTGTCTCTGATTTAACTGAATGTTCTGTCTCTCCCCTCAGCCCAAGAGAAGGCCAGACTGAAGAAAGAGCGAGAGGACCTGTGGGAAGCCAAAAGGAAAGAAAAGGAAGACCGCGAGAGGAAGAGGGAGGAGATCAAGAGGATTATTGAGGAAGAACGTCAGAAGAGGAAGGAGGAAAAAGAGCGAATGAAGATCGAGAAAGAGAAGGTGAAGTGTTGACTAATACGCGCACTGGCAGCAGAATGTTACTGCGCAAGAGAACATGTGGCTCTTGACTTTCAGAGCAAGTTGTTCTCAATCCAGACTCCATATCAAATAATATTTCTTTCATCATGTAAGGTTTTTATTTAGTCTATTATTTATTTATGTATTATTCTCTTTAGTACTGTAAAAGAAACCTTTTTTTTTTTTTGTAAATGTGCATTCTTATAGAAATAGGCATATCTTATGAAATGAGAACATGTGAAGACAAATAAAGTGTTTTCCTTTTGTAAGGTAGATGATGAAACTCATGTTTGTTTTTGTTATTTTTCACTCTTCTGTGTCTGCAGGAGCGAGAGAAACTGAAGGAGGAGAAGAAGAAATATGCAGAGCGTCTGAAGCTGTGGAACAAACCGCGAGAGGATATGGAGTGTGAGGACCTCAAGGTCAGTAAAGCAAAGTAAAAGTCCTGTACTAGCGAGGGTTCCAAGGTTCAGACTCTAATTTGTCTTGGAGAACAAACGTTACTGACCAGAGGTTGTTTTCCAAGCCTGGAGGACATATTACTCTGGAAACGTCAGTCATTCTTGAAATTCTGTAGATTACTTCAGGCATTTTGTGCTAAGTAGTGGGCTAGCCTTGTGCTAGTCCCATTTGTGTGTATTTGTGAGAGAGGGAACGTGTGCTTGCGCTACGTCTAAACAAACTTTTATGATCAACTTAGGGTGCTATACCTTGTACTTATTGACCAAATTAAAATGAGTTTAGCATATTATAAATATTCTTCTCTAATATCTGATTTTGCTGCCCTATCAAATTTGTCACTTAAAAAGGCATGGGAGATGAAATAGAATTGGGTGTCATGGTACTCCATGAAAGGCACAAGGGTAAAAGAAGAATAGGATAAGACACATAAATGACTGGCGCATGGCACTGAGAAGTCTTTTAATTCAGGTGGCAGTGAATCTTAAGTAGTGGAAAAAAAGAAACAACTTTCAAAAAAGATAGGAACATTTCCAATCTATTGCAGGATGTGTTATTACTAGGGCTGGGCAACGATTAAAATTTGTAATCGCGATTAATCGCATTTGTATACGCAATATCCAATAATTAATTCAAAAGTAGTGTATAGCGCACTTTTATTTTAAATGATCTGCCATATGAACGAAAGTGCCATAACATTTGTTGTGCAAACACTTTTAACATCAGCATTTTAATACAGTAGCAGTTAAATAAAATATTAATTTTAAATCTCAACTTAAACAATGTTATCAAAACAAATACAAAATTAAAACTCATTGCCACTGCCAGGGCATTAATGTTATCCTGTTCGTTATGAAAAAGAAAAAAACTGGCAAAAAAATCCTGAGCCACAATCCTATCATTAAAACAAGCAATTTCTGAGGTAACAGCAGAAACATTTTACTTTCATCAGGGAGCAGCATAACCAGTCTATGTTCAATACCAAATGTCCCTGAGTGAGAAACCAGAAAACACTTTCAGTGCAGTGCCATACCATTTGTTGTGCAAACACTTAACGTAGGCATTTTTGTATAGTAGCAGTTAAATAAAATAAATACTTTGTGTAATTCTCAACTTAAACAATGTTATCAAAACAAACACAAAACTAAAGCTTATTGCCACTGCCAAGGCATTAATGTTAGAGTGTGGTGAAGCACCAAAAAGTTCACTGCTGGCAGTTACTCTGCTGTATGTAGTCTGCCGAAGCCTCCCTCCACTGTCTGTTTCGTTGAATGATTTGCAATTATCACTTGTATGTATATAAGATTCTAAGTAACATGGAGACAAAACTTTGTTTGGTACTCCACGTAGATCATAAACCCTTGAATATACAAACGACTCAATTAAATCGGTTGAGAAATGTAAACGCTATAGCGCTTTTTATCCAGCTCCACCGCAGCTCCACCGTTCACTTGCGTTTGTTTGCAGTCCAGCCTTTACCTTCCCAAGATGGCGGCGAGTTGGCACGTCGCAGCAATCATAGACATATATATACTGTATGTCTGGCAGTTACTCTGCTGTATGTATGTCTATGGCAGCAATGCCCTTCTCCACGTTTGTTTATCCGCCCATTCCTTTCTTTTCCGGTTCCGCAGCAGTGATCAGCAGACTTTTACAAAATAAAAGCTTGTGAGCAACAGACTTTTACAATAATATAATAAAATCTGCGTTAACGTGCAATAAAAAAAATTGTCGGCGTTAATTAATTGATGCGTTAACGCAATAATAACGCGTTAACGTGCCCAGCCCTAGTTATTACAGTAGTCAACATATTGGAAATTCCTACTAATCACAGTTGAATCATATGATATTGCACATAAACCACGGTGCAGTAGTGTAGTGATTCTCACCTTTAGTTTATTGGGTGAGATTTTCACTGACAGCTCAGAGGTGAGCCGAGTAAAACCGATATGTAATTTGTGCACCGATGCTCTCGCAGGAGCTGCCCTCCCCGGTCCCAGTGAAGACGCGTTTGCCCCCCGAGCTGTTCGGAGACGCCCTGATGGTGCTGGAGTTCCTGCAGGCCTTCGGGGAGCTTTTTGACCTCAAGGACGAGTTCCCCGAGGGCGTCTCGCTGGGTGAGTCTCGCTGCACTGCCCTCCTAATCTCCACATTACCGTCTCGAGGGAAGAGAACCGGAGAGGCGTAACGCTGATGTGGTGCCTGCCTGTGATGGCTTTTTATTGGTGTGCTAAGAGGCAGTTTGACATGTGTCCATGGATGAGTATGAGTATGTAGTGGTATACTGTGTTTGTTAAGGTGTCTTGTACAAAGCCTACATTTTTAGCCAGTTGTCGTAATGCGTTTCTTCTTGCTTATAGCTTTAATTTGTATTCATGTGTTTTGTATATGTTTGTCATCATGTCTGTAGTTCATCTTGCCTTTGTATTTATTTATTTATTCACTTGCTGGCCTGTGTGTGTTTCCTCAGAGGTCCTGGAGGAGGCGCTGGTGGGCTGCGATCCAGAGGGCCCGCTGTGTGAGCTGCTCTTCTTCTTCCTGTCAGCCATCTTCCAGGCGCTGGCAGAGGAGCAGGAGGAGGTGGCACGGGACCAAGTCGCCGAGGCCGACACCAAAGGTCAGGAGGTCATGCCAGGGCTGTGGAGAACTAGTCGAACCAGCTTGTTTTACTTCCCATAGACAGTAGAAAATACTGGCCTCTGGGTTCTCTATGAAACTGATCACGAAAGCCAGCCACACAGCTGAAAAACCTCAGCCTCTAAAGCATTAAAACTCAAAAGTGGAGACTGCCCAGCGTGTTCTAGGATGCTCAGCCTTGACCCCTTCCACCACCCTCCTTTGGTACAGTCCTGAGGAGAGCGTATGTCAGATGTAATAGCTAGACAGGTTTTGCACATGCTGGGATATTGTAGAAGCACTTCTTCTTTTGGGAGGGTTTCTTGAATAGGGGTATTTGTTTCAAGGCAAAAAAAAACTCAAAGGAACTAGAGAATGTCCACTACTCTGTTCATACAGTAGGGGTCTCTAACATGCTTCCAAATGTCAGTCGGGAATGAAATCTCTGACCTCTGAGGCAATAAAGACCAACGAGAATGACTGTCGCACAGAAGTAACCTCCGGTAACTTTCCATAACTACAGTTGCATTCCTCCAAGGTGCTGGGAAAAATTGAAAGAATGACTTCATGTTTTCCCTCTGACTCTGACCTCAGTGCGACTCAGTCATGACGTCGACGCTGCCAGTGTTTACACATTCCTTATCCCTCACTGAGCAATTTTATAACCTGTTGCATACTTGTCAATGTGTATTTTAAAAAAAAAACACCATCCTCCCCCTTTGGTTAAGTTGCACTATGCATAGTTCGAAAGGGACACTGGCCTTTTAGGGTTTTACACATTTTACCATTTCATTCTTTGAATTATTAACTGCCATTTTGTATGTATTTGTATCCGTCATAACTAATAACTAGTAAAAAATAAGATATTCTCATTTTAAAGAAAGGAGTCCATATTGTACATACATACTGCCTGAAGTAATTGCCACAGTGATGTTGAGTGCATTAATTGAGCTGAGCTATTTAAATATATATATATATATTTTCAGCAGAAGTAGTGAGATTCTGTTTGTGTGTGTTTGCAGACTTGAGCGAGGCCTTGGATGATGACGCAGACCCCACCCAATCGGCCATCACCGCGGTGGCTGCCCTGGCTGCTGCCTGGCCTCAGCTTCACCAGGGTAAGGCATGTGACACGCTGCTGCAGCCAGTCAAGTCTTATCTTAGGGAAACGACCCTCTGAGAGGCCAACACTGGACCTGGCTGAGAATAGTAGTAGTGGCAACAGTGTCTGTACACAGCTGGTGGTGTTTTGATCTTTCCCCCCTTCCGTTTACGCTGTCTTTGTTTTCCCTTTTTTTTTTTTCTTCCGCTCTCAATGTCCTGTTGTTGTTTTTTGTTAATTTCCCACCCTCTGTCTGTTGTATGTTTTCTCTACCACACTCTTTCTGTCCCCCTCTCTCTCTCCCTCCCCCTTTCCCCTACTCCCTCTCTGTCACTGTTCATTGTCTGATTTTTTTCTTCTCCTTTCTCTCACTTCTCCCCCTCCCCTCCTCCCCCCAGGCTGCAGTCTGAAGCAGCTGGATCTGGACAGCTGCACCCTCACGGAGATCCTCCGCCTCCACATCCTGGCCTCGGGGGCCGACTGCAGCTCCACCAACGCCAAGTTCCGCTACCAGAAGCAGGGCGGCTTCGCCTCCACCGACGACCCCTGCGTGGAGCTGCGCCTCTCCAACCCCGGCCTGGTTAAGAGGCTGGCCTGCACCGCTGTCTACGACCTGCTGCCCGGTAAGCCCGGAGCTGAAAGGGTTAAACTGTGGGTTGCTCTGACCTCCAGCCTGACCTTGAGCATGAGCTAATTCTCAGACGAAAATAAAGTTATTTTCAGAGTTCTATGATGCCACATTTTGATAGATCAGCTGTAACACAATCTAGTACAATTTCAGAAGGACCCCCCCCCCCCCCTTGACTTAATGAGTGTGTGTGTGTGTGTGTGTGTGTGTGTGTGTGTGTGTGTGTGTGTGTGTGTGTGTGTGTGTGTGTGTGTGTGTGTGTGTGTGTGTGTGTGTGTGTGTGTGTGTGTGTGTGTGTGTGTGTGTGTTTTGCAGGAGAGAAGTTAAAGATCCTTCACGCTCTGTGTGGAAAGCTGCTGACACTGGTGTCCACACGGGACTTCATCGAGGACAGCGCAGACGAGCAGCGGCAGGCCAAACAGGAGCTGCGTGAGCTCAAGGCTGAGCAGCACCGCAGAGAGAGGGAGGAGGCCGCTGAGAGGTGTGACACACACACACTCTCACACACACACTCTTACACACACACACACACTCACTCACTCACACACACACTCTTCAGGACTGGAACGGGTGAAAATGACATAAGTCTTGTGATTGTATACACTCACACTACTACACAGAAGCATTAACTATATACGTACACACTCCATAAAAGTGAAGAGGGAGACACACTCACACTACTACACAGAAGCATTAACTATATACGTACACACTCCATAAAAGTGAAGCGAGGGAGACAAACTCGTATGTAAACAAGAAGAGACGTTGGAGCTATACGGGGAGATTTATAACCGTTCCATATTCTTCGTACCTGTTCTCGGCGGCAGCACCGACTTGTGGGCTTAAGTTGTGTTACATGGCTGTTCTCAGAGTTCGCAAGCGTAAGGAGGAGAAACTGAAGGAGCAGGAACAGAAACTGAGGGAGAAGCTGAAGGAGGAAGCCAAGAACGGAACACAGCCTGCTGGGTAAGACACTCTGCTCTCCGCTGACCCTGCCCTGGCATTATGTTTGGCTTGAGGCGTCGCATCTTAAACAGGTGGTTCTAGTAGCGACCTAGCCATGGGGGTTTCTTTCCTAGAGAACGAATATGGAATATGGTGTAGTGAGTCACTCCTATTAATAACAAATTGACTGTACAACAATGACTGCAGAGAGGAGCTGGACACGAGCACAGAGAGTCAGGAAGCGCAGGGGAACACGGAGGATGAGGAAGAGCCGACCCCCAACAGCAAGGCTAAGAAAGGTAAACGGCCTTCACCCCACTCTGTGTGTGTCAGTTCCCAGGCCACACACTCATGCCTTATCCTCTCCACTTAGTATCTTCCTTCAACAGTAATCCCTTGCCTATCACAGACATACTCTATAACGCATGTGGTTGTGTTTTCATGTGACCTCTGTACTGGTATCTCTGAGAAGGGTCTATAGCATGAGGTCAAGGTTCACCCAGGTCCAGTAAAGACCTCTGTACTGGTGTCTCTGAGAAGGGTCTATAGCATGAGGTCAAGGTTCACCCAGGTCCAGTAAAGACCTCTGTACTGGTATCTCTGAGAAGGGGTCTATAGCATGAGGTCAAGGTTCACCCAGGTCCAGTAAAGACCTCTGTATGTGCTGGTGCTGCTAGACTCACTGAGCCTACCATATGCTCTGGTGTCACAAGACAGGACTGTTTGAACACACCCCCTCTTTATGACTTGAAATAGTTGCCCTTTGTTCTGTTGGGACTGTGTGTGTGTGTGCGCACACACACACACACACACACACACACACAGACAGACAGAGAGACATTGATTGGCCAGGAGGGAAAACAACTAAAGAGGAAGCGTGTAAAAAGTAACTTTGCTCTCTGTCCCATTCTGGAGAAGTGGCTCAAATCTGCACATAAGTGATGGCTCCTCAGTAACAGAACCACTCGGAAGTCTTTGGCACCAGATTCATCATTAAAAGTTTTCATATCAAATGCACTCAAGTACTAAATAAAACACACTCTAGTGATTTTACAATGGCTTTAAATAAAAAGTAGTAATGATATGGTAGAGCAGCAATGAAATCGTTATGGCTTTCAGTCATACCTAAAGTCTGCCTCACTACAAGTCTCTCTCCCTTGGAAGTCAGTTTTTCAGTCCGAGCAGTGCAGCTGGATGAGACGTGCAGCGTTGTGATAAACAAACCTTTTATGGCTGAATGCTGGCATGGGTTTAAGGTGTACTGCCTCCAGAATTAAAAATTCTACAATTATCCACTCAAACACAAAAGTACTACACAGAAATAACCTCTGTGAAGAGCCCTTGAGCTACTGACACTTTTTGACCTCTGAGCTGGCTGGTTTCAGATGGGGATCACACACACAGTGAAAAATTCAACAGAAAAATGCCACTCAAACTTCTATCTGATTGCTAAGTCATGATTTTAATTTTTGCTTTGTAATGGCCACTGGCCTTTATCACTTCAGACATCCAACAATATTATGACCCTAACAGGTTTATTTATTTACAGTGCTAAAAATGTCTAAAAAAGTGTATAAGTGTTGTGTTTTGGAAAATGTAAAAACCAATGCTCCACTCCCAGCTTGCTAGTGTGAAGCTAGCTGTGTCATCCATTCTAGCTTAGCCATAGGAAATGGTAGCAAATCTACTGCCACTACTGCTGCTGGTGTGATCACTGCCTAACAATTCTGGTCTCTCCTCTGGCCT
This sequence comes from Clupea harengus, assembly GCF_900700415.2. Classification (NCBI taxonomy): domain Eukaryota; kingdom Metazoa; phylum Chordata; class Actinopteri; order Clupeiformes; family Clupeidae; genus Clupea; species Clupea harengus. Next base: position 10,294,022 of record NC_045165.1, read on the forward strand.
CCCCTCCTCCCCACAGGCAAAGGCTCCAGCCCTAAGGAGAGCGTAAAGGAGAAAGGAGCGGAGGTGCGGGAGAAGGAGTCGCTGACGCCGGAGGAGCTGCAGCAGCAACAGCAGCGGGCGCTCGAGCTCCTGGAGCGCATCCAGAAGGCGGCCGCCTGCACCTACATCCTGCCGCTGGGCCGCGACCGCTTCTACCGTCGCTACTGGCTCTTCCCCGCCACCGGCGCGCTCTTCGTGGAGGACGACTTCTACGGCGTCACCGAGGACATGCTGCTGCCACAGAAGCCAACGCCCGACAGGGAGCCCGAGACCCAGGAGGGCCCCCAACAACAACAACAGCAGCAGCAGCAGCAGCAGCAGCAGGAGCCCCTGGTGGAAAAGATGGAGACGGAGGAGGTGAAGGCTAAAGAGGAGGAGGAGGGGGAGGGGGAGGAGGAGGCCAAACCTCCCCAGGAGGAAGCTGTGGCTCACTGCTGCGGCCCCCCTGTGAACCGGCCCAACCAGTGGTCCTTCTACAGCTCGGTGCAGCAGGTGGAGGAGCTGATGGAGGCGCTGAACCCGCGCGGCCGCAGGGAGAGCAGCCTCAAGGAGGCGCTGCAGCAGGAGAAGGAGCGCATCACGCAGCTGCTGGACACTGCCACGGCCCCACGCTTCAACCACACGGGTAAGAATAACAGGGAAAGTAAACGGGTTTTCTTAATGCAGCTTGAGTCACGTCTGAACTTGTAGTCAAACATGGGGAACTAAGACTGTTATCACTCAAGATACTAGTTTAAATAGTCTTATGTGAACAGAGCGACATGATTATGGTTACAGATATCACGATAATTGATTGATTTTGTTGTCCATGGAAAGACCAGCCTGGGGATTTTGTAGATGTGTTATACATTATGCCAGTAACCCAATAGCATTGGTTTTATCGCAAAGCGATTTATCGGCCAAATATAGGTATCAGTGCTGTGATTTTTGGCAGCTACCCAATAATATTTATTGGCCTTTTAATCAATCCCAACCCACAATGTTACTCAAATTGTATATTGCGATGCCGTTATAAAAGTGTATTACTAACAGGCATCTGCTCGTGTAAAGCTAGCACTACTTCTAGCACTAGGTAACGGAGATGTGAGTAGACACGATGTGAGAACGACCTTCTTGCGTTGCCTCCTGGGCCTGGCTGACATTTATGATGCTCTTATTGCCTTTTCAGATAAGCCTGACAGTAAAGCCGTCTCAATGAAGGTCAAGAGTAACCCCACGCCCTCAGAGAACCCCGCCCCTGCTGAGCGCCACATGGTCAACCGACTCCGAGACCTGCTGCTGGACATCGAGGACCGCATCTACCAGGGTACACTGGGAGCCCTCAAGGTACAAAGACCTTTTTTCCTTGGTCCAAGGAGGTCCAAGGAGGTTTCCTTGGTCCAAGGGATGGAAGGAAACTCATTTCATTTTTTTTCCTGCTCTGCTTTTCCCAACATAACACTGAAAGATTCTATTAATTTGTAAATGCACATTTATTTTTATTTATTTATTAATTCATTCATTATTATAAGTTTAGGGGCTCAGCAGAGTAGTTCACGGGAAGTTATTAAACACTGGAGGGAAACAACGTTCAAGTTCCATGTACAATTCATCTGAAGGTCTGCTTTTGAAGCAAGATTTCCATCCCTCCCTCTGCCTGTAGTCACTGTGTTGAGTCCAACTCTGATTGGCCAAATGCTGTAACTATTTTCTCAGCGCTGTGTAACATAACCCCACCAAAGCCTCAGGCATCAGCAAACAAATTGCACTGAAATGTAAGTACATGTCTTTGTCATCGGAGGGAAGCTGTTGTATTGACTACAGAAGGGGTCAGAAACGCTTTTCACTGTTTCGAGCTCCATTGAAGCATCTCAGGGGGCTTGTGGTTGTTTGTTGATCCGGGGGGGGGTGTTGCTGTGTTGCCCCTGAATAGGTGACGGAGAGGAGCGCCTGGAGGGCGGCCCTGGAGAGCGGCAGCTACGAGCTGCTGGCCTCCGAGCCCCGAGAGAACGGCTCAGACAAGAGTGAGAATGGAGATGAGGAGGCCATGGAGCTCGATGACCCACATGTCAGAGTGAGCGCCAAAGACCGGTAAGAGTCCCCTCAAGCTGCCGCTAAAGTCACTCCTCACAATCGCGTTTAAACTGTTATTCCTTTCATTTTAATGACCTTGAACTGATTAAGTGTGACCTGCTGCTGCAATAGCTGTTGAAATCTCTTGTGTTTGTGCTGCTGTTTGGAAGTTATGTGTATTCAGCCGTACCTGAAGAAGAGATTTGAGTGTTCGTGTGTACTGTTGTTGTATATATGATAAACACCTGAATTCATCCACTGCAGTTTTTATTTTTTTACCACGTCTATAATTACAAGAAAGGTCTTTTAACTGTTTTCTGCCAGACCTCTTTGTTTATTTCAGTTCAGTTATTTGTAAGACAAACTGGGTTCTGTTGTGTTTGCTTGACCACATTCTAACCTGCTCCTCTGATCGTCCTGCCCTCTCCCCCGCCAGGCTACACGAGCTGAAGGCGGAGACCCTTAGCACCGCCTCCACCAGCACCAGCACCCCCCAGCCCGTCAACAACACTGTGCACCGCCTGGCCCAGGCCTTGGCCCTGATTGAGCAGGGCATCGAGCGCAAGTTCCTCAAGGCCCCACTAGGTATGTCCGCCACCTACGGCCATACCTGTCCCAGCATGGTGCTGTAATCCCATAGAGCCTCTTTCTTCCCGTATTGGCATGCCCCTCGTTTTCTTTTCCTTTTTAATCCTGTTATTGGCGGATAAGCGTGGCAATGCCCAAGTCTTATAGTTCTGTGGGGACACAGTGGGGATGCCGGCCAAGGCTGCGGCGTAACTGGATTTTCACCCTGGCAGAGAGCTTTAGGGGCTATTGAGTGTTGTCAGCTTTGGCAGATTGAGGTGTCTATGACACCATGTCTGACTCCTCGCTCTCCCTCTCTTCTTATCAGGTGGTGATGACTCCAAAAAGGACCAAAAGGACAAAAAGAAAAAGGACAAGAAGAAAGACGAGGATCAGTCAAGTGAGAAGGATGGTGCGTGCACAAAAGCGGTCTTTGTTCTTAAAGAGGGTAGCATCTCTCTGCGTAGAAGGAGAAAGAAAGATCTGACGGCTGAATAATTCATGCCTTGGCAAAACTCCTTAAAATAGGTTGTGCTCAAGAGCTGTGCTGAGCATGAATCTGCAGCTCTGCTTTCACCGCACTGTGTGCAGCTGGAGGAACATCTGTTACAACACTAACTGATGGGAATCTCTCTCTCTCTCTCTCTCTCTCTCTCTCTCTCTCTCTCTCTCTCTCTCTCTCTCTCTCTCTCTCTCTCTCTCTCTCTCTCGTCCTGTGTTTAGATGGCAGTGACTGTGGCCGTCAGGTGAAGACCATCCAGGAGCGATGGAGGGATTCGCTGCTGGCCTGCTCCAGTCTCTCGCAGGTGTTCCTGCACCTGTCCACCCTGGAGCGCAGCGTGGTCTGGGCCAAGTCGCTCCTGAACGCCCGCTGCAAGGTGTGCCGGCGCAAAGGCGACGCCGAGAACATGCTGCTGTGCGACGGCTGTGACCGCGGCCACCACATCCACTGCGTCCGTCCCAAGCTCAAGGTGTGGGCGCTCACTCATTGATAAAGCAAAACATCTGTCTTTACCTTACTCTTATTATTATTAGTAGTAGTATTATTACTAATATTATTATTTTTATTAACTCCGCCAAGGAGATTGTTTTCAGATTGTTTGTTTACTTGTTTGTTTGTAAGCAGGATTACGCTAAAACTACTGACCCAATTTTCATTAAACTTGGCGGAGGGGTTATGGACCAATAATAATAGTAGTAGTAATAATGATTATTATTTATTATTATTATTATTGTTATTATTATTTTATTATGAGCAGCAAGGAGTTTTCATTCTACCCAGCTGTTTTGTTTTTATTGGCCAGATGAAAAAGTTATCAAGCACTGAACTTCACTCAACTTTGTGGTGATTTTCAAAACGGCGGTCAGATTCATCTCCCTTTTATGGACTGCTTCAGTTGAGTTGCATTGCCATGTCTAAACCCCAGCTTTGTGTTGTCCCTGTCCAGGCCGTCCCCTCAGAGGACTGGTTCTGTCCCGAGTGCCGTCCCAAGCAGCGCTCCCAACGCATCAACTCCCGCCAACGCTCCTCCATCGACTCAGAGGAGGAGGTAGAGGAGGAAGAGTCAGAAGCAGAGGAGGAGGAAGAGTCTGAAGAAGAGGAAGAAGAGTCTGAAGAGGAGGAATCCGAGGAGGAAGAGGAGATGTATGTTAATTAATCTGATTTTACATCACACTTCACAGTACTATCTCCTTGCACTATTCTGTTACATTCTGATTTCTTTCGTTTACACTTTTGTAAGAAAATCGTGATGTTTGACGTGAAGTGAAAAAGTTTGCCTTGCTTGCTTGCTTGCTTGCTTGCTCCATTCTAATCATTTTGTAGACTTGCTGGAGGAAGAATGAGAATTGACTGTCTAACTGCTGCCGTGTCTATAGAATGATCATATTCTGGCTTCACTCCCAAAGTTTCATACGTTGTGAGTTTTGGAGTTTGGACCCGTTCTCACACCAAACTTTCTCTCTCCAGTGTTCCCAAGAAAGGCGCTGTCAAACTTCCTGTCCCCACAAAAGGCAGTAGATCATCTAGCAGATCTACGGTCAAACAAAACGACTCCGTGCATTCCACCCCCCGTAGCCAGCAAAGCACCCCGAAACAGAGTGCCTCAGCTGGGAAGGGGGGCTCCAAGGGGTCGGGGAAGAAAGCCACCCCGGTGTCCAACGGCAGGCCCCCTCCTCGGGCAGGCGTTCGCTCCAGCTCGCGCCTGAGCCATGAGATCCTGGCCACTAACGGCCCCACCAGCAAGACCAATAGCCCAGCCGCTGCCCAGGCCGAGTCCAAGAAAAGACCTGCGACAGGTAGGAGCTGGGCCTCTGGAGTTTGAACCCCTGCATCAAAATATCGACATTTTAAACTCATTTCATTGGGATTCAACTCTTCTCACTTCATCCCATCTCTCACTTTCTTTACTGTCGTGGCCTTTTATTGTTGTTTTTTTTACACTCTGTCTTCTTCTGCAGAGGTGTCCCCTAAAGCGAAGGTGGTCTTGACTCCATCGTCGACACCCTCCTCCTCGTCCTCCTCCTCCAGTCGCCGCAGCTCCGGCAGGAACCTGGGGGTCCATGAGCTGTCTGCCTGTGAGCAGCTGACAGTGGAGCTGGTCAGGCATGAGGCCAGCTGGCCCTTTAAGAAGCTGGTGTCCAGGACACAGGTGAAGCACACAGCCCCTTCTTTGCGTTTTTTTTAACCAGTTTTATAGGGGAACAGTTACTGAATTGCACATAAGTATGCTTTAAACTGTATACTACAACTACTACTGTGTAGTACTGCTTCCATAATCCGGTACTTTTTGGGGTTGACACAATTCACTCACTATTTTGTTTGTTTGTTTTTCTTTTGCAGGTGCCAGACTACTATGACATAATCAAAAAGCCAATTGCTTTGAGCATAATCAGGGAGAAAGTCAACAACTGTGAATATAAAACTGCTTGTAAGTCTTTACATGAACGGTCACCTACTATAATATTATTATTATCATGATTATTTCTATTATTTTTTAATAAATAACTACAGCTAGCACTTCCAGTAATCAAATTTTAATGTCAAGACTGGAATTTGTTTTGTTTAGTGTATTGTGTTTGCTGAGGTTGAATAGGCCTCTCCAGTAGCATTTCGTTCAGTTATCATATGCTCATTTTATTTAGCCCCTCTTAACGTCTGCTCTTGTTCCCCTGCAGCGGAGTACATCGAGGATGTGGAGCTGATGTTCTCCAACTGCTTGGCGTACAACCCCCGCACCACCAACGAGGCTACAGCCGGCATGAGGCTCCAGGCTTACTTCCACGCCGAACTCAAAAAGCTGGGCCTAACCGACCGGATGCCACCTCCGCCCAAACGGCCTAGAGTGTTTTGGAAAGCAAAATAAACCTCACACCTAGGCGTCCTGATCAGGTTCTTTTTTTTTTTTTCTTTACTTTACTTTTTCAACCACTGAGATGCACTCCCTTTTGGGTCTCACTAAACAGACTGCTGAGCATTCACACCAGATGGTGGTGGTGTAACAATTTCCAAAACAGAAGTAATGTAAATATCATTCCGTTTCTAAGACGATGGAGGAAAAGGGGGAGGAGGAGACGGGGAGATGAACCCTGTGCTGTGAAAAAAAATATTTGCACTGTGTTGAAGTCCTCTCCATTCACACACTCAGGACAAAAGGCACTGTGATTTTCAGAATATTTTTTTTTTAACAGTGCATGTATATTTTTTACCTAGGCTGCATTTCTAGACTACTGTTTTTCTATGTATATATATACTTTTACTTTGGTCAACATTAACTTTAATAAATTAAGTATTGCAGCTGGAAGCAACAGACATTGTTTTGTTTCATAGTAATAAGTTGTAAAACGTTATTGAATCAACCGTTATTGGTCCCTATTACCCTGCTGAACACTACATAGGAACCAAAATTTGCTCTTCCAAAATTCTTTCTTGTATTTCTGCTTTTGTATCAATTGGTTATTTATTTAGGATATAATTTTGAATTTGAATACTTGCTTTATTTATAAGAATGTTTTTTTTTTATAGGATGTGTTCGAAAACCTTTTGTAAAGTATAACCAGAGGTGGTTTTCAGTTGAAACAACAAAGTTGCAAAGGGTTATAAAGTACCTTGTTTTCTTGTCATGTTACTGCTTATCGTGTACATTTTTTTTCTGTATGTAAAATAAATGCATTTTGTTAAATATGTTTAGTAGATTTGGTGTTCTTTGATACATACACCGACCTCGGCTTGCAGATGTCGATTGTGATAAATCTGTATAGCTCCTGTGTCAACTTTGAATGACATCTACAGATTCAGCAGTCGGCACAGATCACCCCTTGTCCACCCCTATAGCCACTTGATTCGTCTATTCCCGCACCAATCCCTATCCTGATCCCGCCCGTCCTTGCGACTGTGCAGTGGTTGCAACGCGCGTATCCCTTGCCTCACCCCCTTCTGTAACTCTCTCACACACGGTCGGTCGCTCACATTCCCAGATACCACAGTCCCTTGACATTTTTGCACATTCATTTCCAAACACCGCTGAACCAACAGTAGGACAACATGGTAAGCACACTGATTCTGTGTGGATTTGGTTGCTGTTTAATACTAACTTAGTGTGAGTTAACTAGCCACAGATAACTTGTTCTAGTCGGCATCGTTTTTGGTCGTAATGAAGTATTACGGTATGGCTGTAAAATTCACGTAACTAACGTGAAGTTGGCATTGTTGAAAATTACGACAAAGTTTTGCATTTTAATTTGATAGCGTGTTAATGTTAGTTCTGTGGTTGGCTAATAAAACCAGTTCCACTTCGGGGATTGCCATAGGGCCTATGGCCTGGGGCAGCCATTTTAACCTAATTTTAGCCGCTTGTGCCTTGCTGTAACGTTAATTGCCTTTAAGCTAAGTTAGGATAAGTTAGTTAAGTTGACGTTAAGTTTACCAATTCACTTTTATAGCTTATAATATGTTCTAACTGTTGGCAGGTTGAGTCTTCTGGAGTCTAATGCGAAACACTGATTTAGCGGAATTTGAATACTGCGGTTTCGGTGTCCTCTCTTGCTAGCTTCATTTCTTATGGATTTAGTCAGCAGTAATAAGCCTTACATCCAGCCAATGCTAGCATGGCAGCTACCTAACCGCATTGGAATAGTTAGCAAGCTTGCTGGAGTTAATAACTTGCTAGTGAACTTTACTAGCTTTAGCATTTAAGGTACATTTATTTTATGTAACATTGGTCAGAATATTAATATATAAACTTTCGGATTGTCTTTTAACTTTGTTACGAGCGAGTAAAAATGTTACAAGTATGTGTTCAGAAAACTTGATCTATAACTTTGGTTTGGTTGCCAGGTTGACAGTGTCTGTGTACGATAGGTAGCGCACCGACCGTGGCTGTCAGGATAAGCCACAGTGTGACTTTAGTGACAGGTCATCTGGGCAGCGTTGCATATGGTACTAGCCAGGTTAGTTATGTCCAGCACGTAAATTAATCAGTATGAAGTGGGGCTAGATGTGCTCAATGACGGTGCCGTCCGATCCACGGGTGCCGTCTCATGCTCCCTGTACTTGGACCGGTGGTGTCATGACTCTTAATGTATTCAGCCAAAGCATTTTTCCTGACTCATAGGTGGCATTTCCTGACTCAGTTGGCACTTTGGCCAGATCAATTTATTGATCACTGAGTCACAGGGAAGGGATTCATCATATAGAATGCCAGTGAAAGGTTATGACTTACTCGAGTGAGTAGAAAGGCCATGATTCACGTGTTTATGGTTTTGATTGTGTTTTAACTAGGCTACTGATCTGACTGGTATTGCTCCTAGTGACATTTGTTTAAACACTCCCCTTTTTGTCTCTTAACTCTTGTTCCATCACTATTGTAGGCCTCAGGTGTCACAGTCAACGATGACGTCATCAAGGTCTTCAACGATATGAAGGTGCGCAAGTCTTCTGCCTCTGACGAGGTGAAGAAGCAGCGCAAGAAGGCTGTCCTCTTCTGTCTCAGTGAGGACAAGAAGAAGATCATCGTGGAGGAGGGCAAGCAGATCCTGGTGGGTGACATTGGGGAAACCGTGGACGACCCCTATGCTTGCTTTGTCAAGCTCCTACCTCTGAACGATTGCAGATATGGCTTATACGATGCCACCTACGAGACAAAAGAGTCTAAGAAAGAAGACCTGGTATTTATATTCTGGTATGTACCTTTACCTGCCTGTCATTTTTTTTCTTGCTTACATTTGTGTATAGATTGTTTGTAGGTGTGTAGGTTACTGGGAGACTGCCTATTTCTGTTTCTATGCGTATAAGGTTTTGGCAGTACTTTGTCAAGTGCTTCAGCAAGAAAACCAACTGTCCAGAGTATGATTTAGGAAAACATACATTGACTGATCAACACTCTTTTGTTGTCCCATTGCAGGGCACCAGAAGGCGCACCACTCAAAAGCAAAATGATCTATGCTAGTTCTAAAGATGCCATCAAAAAGAAGTTTACAGGTGAGTCCAAGTTAACATACAGTTAATGACTATTGCCCACCGATCTCAAGGGACAATGGTTGTGTACAAGTTCCTTTTCTTAGTATTTTATTTTTCATGGCAGCTATAGGTTATAGTAGTCGTTTGTCCATTCTTTCATGCTGGATGTTTCTCCTAGTGCACTGTAAATTACACTATTAGTCTTAATAAGGGGTCATTGCATATCCCTTGGTTAACAGTAATAGGATTTGGTGTTCATTGACATTGTACAGAGAGTAAGAAATATAGTAAAATAAAAAAAGACTGTCAAGGATTTGGGGAGGGGGGGGGGGTGATCTTGGTTGCCAGGTTTCATGCTGTACACATTTTTTTGTTCAACTCTGCTCTCGGAGCATGGGTCATCTTGGTTCTCTCTCGGTGAGAATCTTTGCTTACACTGTTCTCTCTCCTCAGGTATTAAGCACGAATGGCAAGTCAATGGTTTAGATGACATTCAGGATCGCACAACTTTGGCGGAAAAGCTGGGAGGCAATGTGGTTGTATCGCTGGAAGGGAAAGCATTGTAAAAGGAAAAAAAGACCTGTGCCATCTGGATTCCGCGCGCTTTCATCTTAGCAGCTGTGTCTATATCATTTGATCCTGAAGGAGTAGCATTAGATACATTTTTTTTGTTTGTTTTGTTTTCTTTATTTTTGTTTTTCCACAATGAAGGAGATCTCATTAACATGTGCAAAAAAAAAAAAAAAAAGAATGAAGGTCCTACTACTTAATAGCCAGCTGATGTTATCAACTCCTGGTAGGAGTATTTTTTTTCTTCCGTAAAACCTTCATGGGATGTTCGCACATTGTGTGTTTTGCCAAAAAAAAAGCAAGATGTGGCACTACCAGAAACTAATAACGCTCCCTACACTAAGACATGAAATGAAAAAACACAAACGACACTTTTGGCATTTTTTCTTTTGCCATGGCTGCAGTATCGTTTTGAAGCTTAAGACATAAGAATCTGACTGCTATCTGTTTATGCCTTGACAATTACTCACTCCCCAGGTGCTTGCTTCTATCCAGAGCACTTTGCACTCTTGAGTTTGAAATGTATTTATATATTGATGGCTCTACCTAATTGGGCTTTATTTTGACATGGCAAAACACGTTTTACACTATGCAGAAAAAGAAATGCACTTTTTTTGTATACACTACAAGTTGAGGTAGGAAGTTTGAATGAAGAGAGTGACAAATTGAATATCTTGTTTGTCATCCGGACAGAAGTTTTAAGAACCACAGTTTTCCATTCCTGTTATGCATATGGACAAGGACAGATGGGTATATTACTGTTCCGTTTGCAGCCTTACTTTCATTGGAATGTACAGTACACCGCTGAATACCGAGGAGGGGGGGTGCTGCTCACAGTTTTTATAAACACTGAAAAGAGAACACATACACACACTATCTGTAAAGATGGCAGTATCTGCATTTGCAGCCTTAAGTGGAACATTGTTTTTGAGATCGAGGAAGATCGCCACTTCGCAATAAAAACTTTGTGGCAGACAACACTAAGATAGTCTCTGGGCTTGTTTGCATGGTTCCTGTGCTTTTGCTGAAGACATTTTTTGAGGTGCATGCAAAGAAGTAGTCTGCTTTTCCTTAAGGGGTATTTTCAGATGCTTTTTTTGGTTGTCCATACTGAGGAGCCAGGCTGCTGTTCAAGTTAATTGAATTTTCCATTTAGTAACAACGTGTTCTGGAGAATTACTGGCACAACTTCTGTTTAATTTAAAACTCTGCAAGGCCCTTTTTTTATCTCTAAATGTAAATGCTGTGCAGATTTCTCAAACCTGAGCTATTCCAGAAACTTGCAGATTAGACCCACCAGACAGGGAGGTTAAAAATGACCGAACTATGAATGAAACATGAACATTTGTTAACATCTCTACTGATATGTAAATCACAATTTTCAGTGATTCCATTTATGTTATTAGCTCTATAGAACAAAACAAATCTTAAATGCCTGTTAATGTTGATGACCTTTGCAACAGTATAATCAAATATATATTTTTACAAACTGCTTAAAAAGTCAGTATGCCCAGGCTTTGGTTTTCTCTGTGCTGAAGGAGCTCTTACAAACGAGCTAGTAAGTTAAGCCACCCACAAGGCAGACAGCTGTAGTTGGACATGATGTAGAATTGCACTTGTCCTCTGGGCTCATGGAAGCTTTGATTGCCAGTATAGGAAGGAACAAGACCTTTGCTTTTGTGGTCTTTAAAAAGTTTCAATGAACTGCGGTGGTTGGCGGCGTAGCGCAGGACTTGTGCGAGTGAAGCACGGGTGTTACAGCAGAGCTGGGCGGGGGGCCAGGGGGGCCTGCTGCTGCTTCTGCCGTCGCCGCTGCTGCTGCGTCTCCTTCCTTTGGAGAATTTGATCTGCCGGCAGCGAGCAGCAATCCTCGGCTGGCCAGAGCTATTTATGGACAGCATGCTTTTGTGTCTTGTCATCGCTGTCCACAAATGGCAAAACTGGACATGCTTCCAAAGGAGCAGCGAAAGGGAAGCCCCCGCCAAGCAGCCTGCGCAGTCCTCGACGACGCAGGACCGAATGGTTTTTTTTAACACATGAACGCATACAGACACTGCACACACTCCGGCAAGCAAGACGCAAGGCAGAAGAGGGAAGGAACGCCTGTCTGGGCAGCACAAGGTTTTAGAATGATTTGACTGATTAAGTCATCAATGCTTCAGAATAGAGGTTTATGATCTGCTGATAGTTTCACACAAGTTTTTACTGTTTTCCTGAGAAAAGCAGAAAGATTGAGCCCAAATGTATCTTTATACCCTGTGAACCTTAAAGCCCAGCCCAACGCCACTGGTGTCATTTGTGAACAGGAAATATCTAGTGGGTGTTATGAAACTGTCTATCTCCTTACCAGAGCTGTATCACTTGTCACTAGGAAGAGCAACCAGATGGTGCAACAAGGCGCAATACAACATCTAGCTCATTATTTGGGACATAACTATAGTTTTAATTAATTGGTCTCTTTTTCTGGACAAAACCTTTGACAAACCTTTTCAGTTCACTTTCACAAGTGAAGTTTTCAGTGCACATTCAAAATGTGTGTTTTTTTTTTTATGAAGGGTATTTAAAATTTGCTTTTTGTGTTTATGTGAACTCTGACTACTGTGAGGCTGCAAGTGTCAATGTTGTCCATATCACACATCAAAACACGGACAAGAAATTGTCATGGCTTTAAATGTAATAAAGATATTTCTGTGAAAAAAAACCCTCATGGGCTAGGATTAAGTCAGAGTTGACATGTTCTAGCATTACTGATTCTATGGATATTCATGTACAGTGTGTATAATACAAAGGTCCTTTCAAAGTATGGATACTCATAGCATGTGTGTTCAGTGATCACATTTTGTGAGTATTCACTAAACACACCCCTTGTTCCTGAAGGGCCAGCTGAAGTGCAGTTTATCTATGTGAGGTAAACACATCGATTACAGACTAAGAACTGTATTTGTAATGTTGTGTTTATTCTTCCAAAAAGAAATTGAACAACATGACAACTGAGGGCTTGGTTAAAACCTATTTCACAATTTAAAACATATTTCACAACATGTTGACACACCTCAATGGAGTGTCAGTCACGAGGGTCTTCACAGGATCGGCTGCAGAAAACAACTAGCACTGTTTACGTTTAAAAGTCTGTGTGCTCTGTTTAAAAATACATTGGATACATGCTGCGTATGCCCATCTGCCTGCCATCAACGAGACAAACTGTTGGCATCCACATGTGTTTGCCCATGCCTTGAAAACATCACAAGATCCTGCTTAGACACAACTGGTAAACCCAACCCCAACTGCCACTAGGAACTAACTAGGCAACCTAGACTCCGTTTGCACGGGGCCTGAGGAGCGGGTCAGTGTGTTTAGAAACCTCTAGATTTGAGGACTAATGGCCTGACTGGCTGGTACTGCAAAAAGGGAAGTGGACAGACAACATAGCTAAAAACCATTTTGATTGTTTATGGGAGTTTGACAGGAAATACTTTGGGATACTTTTTTCCGCTTTGATGAAACTCCCGAGGGAAAGAATAACATTGTCGGCCTGTTCCAAAGTGCAACGTATGTGAAGAAACTAATGACTAAATAACTTCATTGTGGAAGAAACCTACCGGGAAAGACAAGGAAATTACTCCTCTCGAGTCTCAGGAAACTAAGAATTGATGCCCAGTATACAGAGACTAGAGTTTCTGGAAAGCACACCAACCTCATGTTGTTTCAAAACCCTGAATAATCATCATACCAGTACTACAAAAGAGTGTAGATTATCATTTACATTTTTCGTGTCTTCATTGCATATAAAATTCAATTATTCAAATTAAAATGATATAGAAATAATAAATATACAGAGCAAGAAGTTTGACGGTTCGACCTTTGACAGAGTGATCATAACCTTGCATGCATACAATTAAGACAATAACATAATATTGCATAAATAACTCCATATTTCAGAATTGTAATTTATTTATAACTGAAACTGAACAGTTTTAATGACAAAGATACGTTAATATGGTTATTGATTATTCTAGCATTGTCTTG
>NC_045165.1:10307742-10387742 GCF_900700415.2 Clupea harengus
GTTTGTGTATGCTTGTGATATATGCAATGTAGTTATGTATTAACTTGCATCTGTCTAATGATGCAAGTATGATAATCAATCATCACGATAATCGGGAGGATATTTTGTTTAGCATTGAAACCGAGAAAAGTCATTCGAACCACATCATTTAACTGAATCAGAAACATTTAGTGTCCCCCTTTGAAGTAACACTATACAACAATTTGACACTTTTTGAGGTATGGTTTTATAGGCAACTAGTTTTGGTACCATCCTCAAATTCATTTTGATAGCATATGGTCATAAACACCTGTATCTTTCCCACTAGACATCTAAGATATGCCCTATTTAGTTCTGTGTTCTGGGCTGGAACACCCTGCAAAAATGGAAGAAAAGCTTTCACAGCATGACATTGCCAGCTATCCTGCCTAAAGACACCATTTAGTGTGTTGGCAAGCTTCCATCAGTGTCAACTGGGCTGTTTGTGGTGTTTGCATGCCTTTGAGGTAGTTAGCTTGCTAGTTTTGGAACAGAACTCCTGATTTGCTAGATTTTGTAAATTAAAAGAAATGTAGTAATCTTTTTAACCAGGAAGAGCAGGTGTGGTACTTCTAGTAAACCTCTGGCGCTGTATGGTTTACTTTAACAAGTCTCTGCTTCCAGGCAACCGTAGCCTGGATCGATTAAGTAAACAAACAGTGCTGTTTCAGATAATAACATAATAGCCTGGCTGAGGTGCTTTAAACGCAGTCCTCACATGCCTACTCTAAAACTGTCAACTGTCCAAACCTCAACCGACTAGTCGATGCAATGAGACAAGTCTGTGCATGTTAGTATGGACACAGGGTGTGTCCACGTCCCCAGCCCCTGTGGGGTCTTACCTGCGGTGGCAATCATGACGATGGAGCTGCGCAGGTAGTTGTTGGCGGGCACGTAGAAGCAGTGCTGCTCGTTGCAGACGAAGGTGCCCCGCCGCGCCTGCTTCTTGGCCACGTAGACGATGTAGCCGTACAGGCAGCACATGACCAGGATGGGTGCGATGATGCCCAGGCCCACGAAGAGCACGTTGAAGCCCACGCAGGAGCTGCGGAAGCTGGGCGCGCACACGTAACGCCCGGCGCTGTAGCCGTAGCTGCCGAAGCCGACCAGCGGCAGCGCGGCGTTGAGCAGGCAGTAGGTCCAGACGGCAACCAGGACCGCCCAGGCGCGCCGCGCCGTGAAGACCTGGGCGTAGCTCAGCGCGAAGCAGATCTCGGTGAACTTGTCCACCGTGGCCCAGGTGAGCGAGTGGATGGAGGCCAGCTGGAGCAGGACGAAGAGGAAGGCGGTGGCCTGGCACAGCACGCCCTCGCCGGGGTAGCCCTCGGGCCGGAAGAGGCTGGTGTGGGCGCTGAAGGGGATGACCGACAGGCCCAGGGCCAGGTCGCACAGGCAGAAGCTGCAGGTGAGCGGCCAGGTGTCGGTGCGCAGGTTCTTGTTGAGGAGCACCACGAGGAGAAGCATGGTGTTGCCACACACTGAGCAGGCGCTGGAGCAGATCATCAGCACAGCGTATGCCACCGCATTGGACGCCATCCCCACGTGTGTGTGTGTGTGTGTGTGTGTGTGTGTGTTTTTGTTTGTAAGTGGGTGTGCGGCTGGAATGGTTTTCCTCAGAGCGCTTCCTCCTCTTCCTCCTCCTCTCGCAGGCTACATTTGCGTCCAATTCCGAAATCCAACTTTTCCAAAACAAAGTCCGAACGTCATGAATTCCTAGTCCACAGTCCAGAATGCGGTAGTCCAGGTAGAGCTTCCTCGGCCATGAGAAGAGACCTGTGACACAGGTGGATGTGGTCACGTTTTCATGGTTGTGTGTGTGTGTGTGTGCCACTTGCCACTCTCTGGGGACTTCTGCTGCTATGGATCTGCCAGTCTCATGCTGTGTTTGAAGATCATTCTCGCTCTCTCTCTCTCTCTCTCTCTCTCTCTCTCTCTCTCTCTCCCTCTCATGCATACACACACACACACACACACACACACACACACACACACACACACACACACACACACGCGCAGTAAATCTCTTTCCATTGGGACCTGAGCTGCACACCCCTCAGCTGCCTCATCTCCCGCTGCTCTCCCCCACCTCACATGCACCTGCCACCGTCAAAAGACAAACACGCCACTTTCCAGCGACCCAACTATGCAACAGTCTGGCTCTCTCTCTCGCCCTCTTGTCTCTCTCTTTATGTTGCTGGTGCAAATAAGGTGGCTAACATTTGGAAAGCCGAAGGTTGTGTGGACACAGCGCTCACAGGGAAGCCTGTAACAGGGTCTCTGTGCAAACAGCCGGACCCGCTTTCAATATCCTCTCCCATAATGGCTGCTGCCCGGTTAATGAGGCCTTTTTGCGCTCAAGTGTTGTTGTGGTAATTGGCAAGAAGCATGAGAGTAATTCGCTTTAAGCCCTAATCATTAATGATCGCGGGGCCTTTTCTGCCTCGCGCTAAGCTCTTGGTCACCAATTAAAGGTGCTTGTTTTTCTGCTCTGAGCACCAATGAAGCTGTTCACCAGCACTGTCTTCTCTGGGAGATGGTGCACAGTCTGTCTCTTCCCCTGTTTTTAAAAGTACGGCTGTATTTGTTTGAAATGAATTACCATATTAGCACACGATCATCCGCATCACTCGGGTGTATAAGCCACTAATTAGATGTATATTGAAAAAAAAATTAAAAATGTCCACTACATCACCCCTGCTACATTCAGTAGATAGGACATACGAAAAGAAATAGGGAATATTATTAGTACTATCAAGTGAGGAAAGTAAATCAAATATCTAAGTGTTGGCAGCTGTTGCTGAGGCTCTTGTAAAAGCTGTGGCTGTAATGATGGGATTGGAAGTGTTTACATGACTGGAAAAACATCTGTGTGTTAGGAAACAACATGTGCCGACGTACATATGCTACAGTGTGCTAATTCAGACGTAACCCTAGGAAGTACGCCCTGGTGGAGAGCAGTGAGCCTCTCTCCCATGAGCGATAGTCATGTAACGTGTGTCTCTTGTTTGATGTTCTCCTCCAGCACAACGCACCCATCCCTCAGGGCGGGCGGGGGGCGGTCCAGTTTGTCACGCAGTACCAGCACTCCAGCGGCCAGAGACGCATCCGGGTCAGCACCATCGCCAGGAAGTTAGTACAACATCTCTACACATACCTTTCTCTCTCCATACTGTGTGTGTGTGTGTGTGTGTGTGTGTGTGTGTGTGTGTGTGTGTGTGTGTGTGTGTGTGTTTGTGTGTGTACACAAGGATGCCTACCTAACCTTCCCAAAAATTACTATGTTGGCTTGTTACCTAAGTCAAGCACTATGTTCACCCTATAGTTGACCAGTTCACCTAAAGGTATACGTGTATTGAGATGTTCAGCAAGATTGTGTCTGTCACTGAATACATAGAATCTGAATACATAGAATTCTTCACAGATTTACTTGCAAAGTATTTCTTGGAGATGATGTGGTGGTTTTTATTTTTGCCCAGTCTTTCCAGATACATTCTATCTTGTGGTGTCATGTTTGTGCAGTTGCCATGACGACTCACAAAGGCTGAGACTCAGAAAGAAAGCCTCGGTCCTGTCAGGGCTCTCAAAACAGCGAGACGATGTCTATCAAAGCCCATTTTCATAGAAACTACAAAATAAGACTGACATCCCCCCCCCCTGCCCCTGCCTCACCCCCACTCTAACAGGCGTTTATGTAAGAGTGAAAACCAGTTATTCAGACCAAAAAAGTAGGAGTCTCATGTTTCTCTTTCAGCATATCTATATTAGAGATGACCAAAGTGGGTACTTATTTTACTATGAATGAATGGAATAGAAGACAGCAGAATGGAGGCCAGGCCTCGGGGTTGTTGACAAACTTCTCATCCACTTAACAAATTCTTCTTCCTCCTTACAAAACAAACACATGTTGCTGCAGCACAAATGAGACCTGCAAGCCTTTTCTGAAGAATCACACAGAAGAGTCAGTTTTCATTTTTTTACTGATTTCCATGCCCTGCAGCACTTATTCATTTGCTATCATCACCCCCACCCCCATTCTCCTCGACTCATTTAGCCTCAGGTCTGTTCCTAGAATGGGTTTGAGGCTTCATCAGACAGAAGGTCCTCAGGGGGTCCTCATCAGTCTGGGAGGGCAGGAATCAGGACACGTCTCCCCCAGTGGTTGCATCAGTGCCCCTTCGGTGGCTGCTCCTTCTAGAACATGACTGTACACTCTGCTCCTTCTAGAACATGACTGGACACTCTGCCCCTTCTAGAACATGACTGGACACTCTGCTCCTTCAAGAACATGACTGGACACTCTGCCCCTTCTAGAACATGACTGGACACTCTGCTCCTTCTAGAACATGACTGGACACTCTGCCCCTTCTAGAACATGACTGGACACTCTGCTCCTTCTAGAACATGACTGGACACTTTGCCCCTTCTAGAACATGACTGGACACTCTGCTCCTTCTAGAACATGACTGGACACTCTGACCTGTTCTGACCAGGAAAGAAAGTGACAGGACTGAGATCATAGAATTGCAGTGACAAGACAAAATGGGTTGATTCCAACTTTGCCACCCAAGGAGTGAATATTTCATGAGACTTTGTTAGTATTAACCCCCCTTCCTCTCCCTCTCTCCCTCTACCCCTTCCATCTCTCTCCTTCGTTGTGTCTCTCAGCTGGGCGGACGCACAGACCCAGATCCAGAGCATCGCGGCCTCGTTTGACCAGGAGGCGGCGGCCATCTTGATGGCGCGTTTGGCCGTGTACCGGGCAGAGTCGGAGGAGGGACCTGACGTCCTGCGCTGGCTGGACCGACAGCTCATTCGCCTAGTGGGTTCAGTGGCTTAAGAACAAGATTCTAGTACCTAGATGTGGCTCGATATGTCCAATATGTTCCTTTGAGCCCTTTGCAGAACTGAAGAACTGATATTAACTTTAAAAAGTGTATGTATAGCTTTTAAGTTTTATTCTCAAGAAAGAGTTTTTACACCTTTTGAGATTAAAATTACGCCAAAAGACCAAAAAGTTCTATTTAGTTTCTCCCACAGAACTGGAACCTTTAAGCGTTCCTCAGTGGGTCAAAGTAAAGAACCCCTTTCTCCCTAGAGAGCATCCTTAAAGACTTAAACACCGGTAGAGGTGTCAAAGCTGACCTCATATAGCACAGTGCTTGCCAGATCGTGTTCATTCCTTTCACTGATTCCTTATCTGTCAGTGACTTTGGTTAAAAAAGAAAAATAAATAAATAAAAAGACCTCTGCTGATGATTTATTGTAAATGAGCCCTTCCATCCCCTGGGCTAGTGCTTGGTCTGCATACTTGACTAATGGAGCAGGCTGGTGTTTCCAGCACGTCCCCCCCTCCACCTTTCTTATTGAAAGCTCTGTAGGCCAGCATTCACAGATCACATCTTTCAAATCTGCAAGGGCTGAGCTGAAACCAACTACACATAGCCTGATGTGATACGTGTCTCTATAGAAAATATACCATTTAGCGGCCATATCTGGATAACGCTTGAGGTATGTTATACAGGCATTGACCAAACATATAAAAGATCCCACATAAGATACACGGAATTGAAAAACATAATTAGCTGTGTGCTTTATCTTGCCCCAAATGCAAAGTAAATAAGAGCTGCCCTGACAAGGTTTCTCCTGCTGTTGATTTAATTATACTCCTGTTTACTCTCTGACCAGCCTTGTGGCACCTCGGTACACATTTACCTGACTGTTGCCTGAATGTGAATGTCTTGATGATGATCAAGGTGAAGGTCTTGTTGTCTAACGAACTTGTTCTGTGTCCATTCGCAGTGTCAGAAATTCGGAGATTACCACAAGGATGACCCTAACTCATTCCGTTTCTCTGAGACCTTCTCCCTCTATCCACAGGTCAGTGTGTGTTTTTGAAATGGCTTCTAATTGAATCATTACAGTGTAAAAGAAACGGAATAAATGCAAAGCATCAAATTACAGTTATTCAGTGTTGATGGACTGGTTGTGTATTTCTCGTATGTGAATATATTGTTAGGATTATTCATGTGTCTGTGTATTCATATATCTGTTTCCTGGTGTCTGGTTTGACAGTTCATGTTCCACCTGCGGAGGTCTCCATTCCTACAAGTGTTCAACAACAGCCCAGACGAGAGTTCCTACTACAGACACCAGTTCATGAGACAGGACCTCACCCAGTCCCTCATCATGATCCAGCCCATCCTTTATGCCTACTCCTTTAATGGACCACCTGAGGTAAGTATTACACTCATAAATACATAGGCACACACACACACACACACACACACACACACACACACACACGTACATAGTGTACAAACATGGCAAGCACAAATTCAGAGATGATTACACATACACTTGCACACAGACACCTCTATTCATCCTCGTCACTTGCTCATTGTTTTTACACTATCTCCCTCTGGCCGTAAGCCCCTCACTGGCGTGGCCACTTTCAAGAGGAGGTCTCACGTGAAGGTGGACTCATGAGTAAAGCATTGACATGAAAAGGGTGATGAGGTGAGAGGAGTGAGGCCATTAAACTCAAATTAAGGGAAACACTGCCGGCTGCTGGCCTACCCCCCCCCCCTTTTAACCAATCACTCTAAAGGGGGGAGCAATCAGGAAGCGTGTGTGTGTGTGTTTTTCATTTAGTATTTTTCATTTCTTTTGGAGTACGCGCTCTGCTTCATTCCTGCTCTAGCGGGACTTTCACACAGTCCACTCCCACACAGTCATCTGCATTGCATCAAGTCTGGGAGGTGATGACTAATGATAAATGATGGACGATTATAAATGGAAAAGACAGAATGAGGGAGACAGCCTCATGACCTTTTTTTTTTTTTTTTTTTTTCAGGGAAAAATTAATTAGCAATGTCATGAATAAGAGTGTGTGTGTGTGTGTGCTCTTACTATTTTTATGTCTCCTTTTATGACCAGACTGAGTTGAATAGCTTACGCATGCACCCTTCATCGCCAGGCGCTCGTAACCAGGATACGCTCAGCGCTCAGGCAGTTTGTTTTGCCCCGTCCTGCCTGTGTCTGTTAGCAGAGCTAATGGCTCTTGCGCCCTCAAGAGCTCCAAATGGCTCCTGTGGTCTCAGGGCAGCCAGGCAGCGAGTGTGCCGTGCTGCGCTGTGGTGTGGTGTGGTGTGGTGGAGACAGAGGGAGACTGCGCTATTCCTGGTACCTGAGGGATGGAGGAATACATTAGACTAACGATGGCTAATGACTTTCTCTCTCTCTCTTCCTCATAGCAAAGATTCTGTAGCTCTCAGGTTGAGGCACCAACAAAATTAGATTTTGTAGACGTTTTCCACCACATTTCCAACTGGTGGGAAAAACAAACAGCTTGAGTTTTCATCTCTGTCATGTTTATCAGATTGAATGATTGATTTGATGGATTGGTTGATTTTTGTTTGTCATTTTGTTTGTATAGCCTGTGTTGCTGGACAGCAGCAGCATCCTGCCCGACCGGATCCTGCTCATGGACACCTTCTTCCAGATTCTCATCTACCACGGCGAGGTAAGCAAGGACACAAAGACTGTCTATCTACCACGGCGAGGTAAGCAAGGACACAAAGACTGTCTGAGCTGCTGTGATGAGTGGAGAGCCAAAAACGTACCTGAATATCAGGTCTCACCTCCCTCCCTCCCTCCCACCGCACGGAGACCACCAGGCATCTCTGTGGAGTCGCACCAAATGAACGGCCCACATATATGGTTTGAGAACTTCCAAGAGAAGGGAAATGTTTTCAGTCTTCATCAGACAAAGAAGTATTTTCCCACTGATAATACATGCGATTGTAGGTACTGTTTCACAAGAATCCTGTGACTTGCACCACAGCAAGAAGTGTGAGCTTGTTAGAGAGATTTTAATTGGTGTCATTCCTCTGCTAGGAATGAATTGCAAATCTATCTGATTGGTGTAGTGGAAGATTAACATTTTGTTGAGGCCTACAAGAACGATACAAGTAGAGTTATGTGTTCCCTAATATCTCTGAGGTCTCTGGGCATATACAGTCATTGTTTGAGGTGATAAAAGACTTTTATGGAAAAATGGAAATTAATGAAAGAAAATACCTGAAATTGAGACAGAGATGCATGCAATGCATAAGACTAGCGGGGAACGCTGTTAATAAACATTATTTTTTATGCATTATTTGTTTTTTTGACAAACAGCTGCAGAGCTCAACATTTAATCATTGAACAAAGCAAACTAGTTCTAGTTGCAACACTATTCTGTTCTGCAGTAGTGAGAGGTTTCCTCATCTTCCAATCCACGGCAGTAAGAGTATCAGAGGTGGGAACAGGACCTAACACCTCAGAGTGAGAGAGTTAGTGCCTCTTTCTCATCTTTTAGGGAAGGGAGGCATTGACACTATGGCGGTGAGAGAGTGTGGGGCTTTACCACTGCTGAGGAGGGAGCTCATTGTAAAAGCTGGGAACCTTGTGGAATGGAACACACGACAGGAACAGCTTGATACCATAGAAACAGAACTCCTTCGCCACAGTGGTTCAAGTTTGTCTCTGAGAAGGGGGGGAAAAGGTGTGGAACAGACAATGTGGAAGCTGACAGTGTGGTGAAAATGCTTCAGCAGGTTTTGGGAAGCCGTATTATAATCCAGATTTTTCTTCTTTTTTTTTTCTTTTTTTTTTTTTTTACTTTTTCCCTCAGTAAATTCTTTAGTTTAACTGGCATTGTTTGCTGTGGTTCTCCGCATTTCACGCCCTTATCAGAAGACTGTAGTGTCCACAAGATGTTTTAGTGTTTTATTGTAGCGGAAAAAAAATCAATGTTTGGACCTGTGAGGATAGAAACAGAATCTGTTAGCTCTGCAGTCTGCTTAAATGAAATGCATTTAAAGGGCTCAATTCTCTCTCTCACTCTCTCTCATTCCCCCGGCCTCTTTGGTGCCCTGTGTCTCTCGCCCTGTCTCACTCCCTCTTCCTGTTCCCCCAGACGGTGGCTCAGTGGAGGAAGGCGGGCTACCAGGACCTGCCAGAGTACGAGAACTTCCGGCACCTTCTGCAGGCCCCTGTGGACGACGCCCAGGAGATCCTGCACAGCCGCTTCCCCATGCCCAGATACATCGACACAGAGCACGGAGGCAGCCAGGTCAGACCGAGAGCCTGCGCTCATGTGTAAACATATAGAAACGCACACACACACACACACACACACACACACACACAGAGAGAGTATGAACCAGGTCAGGTCAGACAACAATACACACACACACACACACAGCATGTAAACAATCTTGCCAGTATAGACAGACACACACACACACACAGACACACACACACACACACACACACACACACACACACAGACACACACACACAGACACACACACACAGACACACACACACAGACAGACACACAGAGACACACACACACAGGTCAAACAACAATACACACACACAAAAAAAGGCAATCACACCAACACACAAATAGCATGTAAACAATCCTGCCAATATAAACACACACACACATGCACAGAAGATTAATGTTAAAGGATCCAGGTCAGGTCCATAAACTATCACCGCGCTGCAGGTTGTACACATGTACTTTTTCACATGGGAGTACATGGTAATGATAAAAATGACACTAATTACCCCAGCATGGCTCTTAATGAAGTATATCTCGGCTCTTCTGCCTCTCGATGCCTTCCAGGCTTCCGTCCTGTCGGTGGGGATGATGGCACTCCAGTGATCTCATCAATTTCTCTTCTCCCCTTTCTCACCCTTTAGGCTCGTTTCCTGCTCTCCAAAGTCAATCCATCTCAGACCCACAACAACATGTATGCCTGGGGCCAGGTAAGATGTGTGTGTGTGTGTGTGTGTGTGTGTGTGCACCGCGCACGCTCTTTGAGTGTGGGGGTGTGGTTTTTAAATAGCTCATAATAATTTCTACGTCTCAGGATCTTCATACTTCCACATCTAGAAGCTACTGTGTGTGTGTGTGTGTGTGTGTGTGTGTGTGTGTGTGTGTGTGTGTGTGTGTGTGTGTGTGTGTGTGTGTGTGTGTGTGTGTGTGTGTGTGTGTGTGTGTGTGTGTGTGTGTGTGTGTGTGTGTGTGTGTGTGACCCTAAATAATAAATATCTATCAAGCAACAAAACTGGCCTGGCCCTTACTTGGTCAAGGGTAATGTGTTTCATTAGAGACTCTGTCAAGAGGAAATTGAATCATTTCCGGTAAAGCGAGGCGTCTGCCATATCTAAACGCTGTTTTCTGTCCACCTTTGTGCAGGAGTCCGGGGCGCCCATCCTGACGGACGACGTGAGCCTGCAGGTGTTCATGGACCACCTGAAGAAATTGGCTGTCTCCAGCGCAGCCTAAGGGGATGGGGTTGAGGAGGGAGGGGGGGGGGGGTTGTGCCCATCCAGCCTGCCGACCACCACCCAAAGACACCCTCAAGCTCCCCTTCCAACAACATCAACAGCCCCCACCTCAGAGGACTATATAACCCTGTGCAGTACAGGAACAATCAGTTTAACATTTGAGGAGCCCTCGTCTGTTCCCAGAGATTACCATATTTTACCTTTACCCTTCTTCTTCTTCATCTCTCTCTCTCTCTCTCTCTCTCTCTCTCTGCCTCAATGTGTCCCTCTCATCCATCTTGTCTTTCTCTGTGGCAGTGCTCTGTCTTCCATATTCTTCTTCTATCTTTCTCTGTAATGGTCTTTTTTTTTTTTTTATTGGCGACATTTACATAGGAAATTACTGCCTGCTGGGTCTGTCACTTGAGCCTCACATGTAACTCTTGTCACAAGTCAGTCTCCAGTGATCGTTTGAAGAGACACAGCAATTGTTACTGAATGCATGAGGTTCTGTATATGTGGGTGGGTGCGAAATGCCAGAGCAATTTCTCTCAGAAACACTAACTCGACATCCTGACGAACTGAGGATAGTTTTCCTTTGACGTTCAGAAATATTTGTATCAAACTCTCCGAAAGGGACATTTCCCATACACTTCCCACAATAGCTTTTTTTTTTGGATGACTTATATGGATGACTTTCTATAAAAGGGAGTGGAAGAATATGCTAAATCAAACAATAGACTACCTTGTGGTTGAGTGGTGGCACACTTGATGGTGAGGTGCAAAAATGAACAAGCTGCCAGTGTACCCAATTAAGCCTTGAGTGCTTTTGTTCCCGCCCTGGCCTCTGTGGCTGCAAAAACAATGAGTTATTTATAGACACCTCTTTCTTCCCCCCTTTTTTCTGTCTGTCATCAAATCCCTCTTGATGGTTCTATATCAAATTGTGTTGGTGTATAAAGTACAAAGGCCACAGTAATCCCAAACAGTCATGGACTTGCCTGATGCGAACGCTGCCTACCTTCTGGAAAGACTCAGATATTTATGCATAGTTTCTAACAGTATTAGTGAATTCTTAATAAAAAAAAAGCTCCTCAGTCAAACCTGAGCTGTGTGTTTTGTGTTTTGATGAGCGAACAGAAGCTTGCAGCTGATGTTAAACTAGCAAACTATCGAATAAAATATATCCCTGCCCAATACTCCTTAACGGGAGGAATTTCCAACTTGCAAATCCGTCCTGGCCGGGCATCCGTGCATTTCCTTTGGAAGGAGCTCTGAAGGGAGGGAGAAGCACTGGGATATTTATTTGTCTGTTGATTTTCAAAATCAGATTCAGTAGAACAGACTGCACCTTTGAGTAGCAGTTGACTGCTCACTTTCAAAGGACACTGTTTTCAAGTGCTAAACCCAATTGTGGCAGAGTAATCACAGCGTTACAGAATGAATGCCTTGCGTGACTGTTGCAACCTATTATGCAGCTCTCATATGGTTGTCATGGAGAACAGCCACAACCATTACAGAGCTGTAATTATTATGGTATTATCATGGTAAGAAAAAAAGAGATTTAGACCTTTTGTGATGTGTTACTTTAAGTACTACTCCCATCTCAATCACAGCGCATTAAC
The DNA here is from genome assembly GCF_900700415.2 of Clupea harengus. Lineage (NCBI taxonomy): Eukaryota > Metazoa > Chordata > Actinopteri > Clupeiformes > Clupeidae > Clupea > Clupea harengus. Next base: position 10,319,709 of record NC_045165.1, read on the forward strand.
TTAGCCTGGGTTGTCATGTAAGAGAAGGCTGAATGATCCACTGTAGAAGAAGATCTGGCTTGAACAGATGCCGCCTTGAGAACAGCTTCATTATATGAAGCGGTGGGATATAATGTTTCCAAACGGCAATCATTCAGCCTTCTCTTACATGACAACCCAGGCTAAGTTAATGCGCTGTGATTGAGATGGGAGTAGTACTTAAAGTAACACATCACAAAAGGTCTAAATCTCTTTTTTTCTTACCATGATAATACCATAATAATTACAGCTCTGTAATGGTTGTGGCTGTTCTCCATGACAACCATATGAGAGCTGCATAATAGGTTGCAACAGTCACGCAAGGCATTAATTCTGTAACGCTGTGATTACTCTGCCACAATTGGGTTTAGCACTTGAAAGCAGTGTCCTTTGAAAGTACTATTAGGGTTGTACATACACATCATTTTGTCATTATACATCTGTAGACTGAGTGCGGTAAAGGGACCACATAAAGCTCAGCCTCTATAAATCCACCCACCCTCAGGAGTTTGATTCTATTAGCACGGCACATTATCTGGAGCAGAGGTGTGAAAGAGTCCTTTGACATTGAATTCTCCATTTCTGTCTTTGAAACATGAACATTCGCTACTTGGCAGTCATAAAACTTGGGGTATTGAGCCCGGTAGCCTACACTAGGCCTGCACCTGTTCCACAAATACTGAAATTAATTCTAAGCTGTGCTTAGGCTGGCTTAAGGGCCTCTTTCCATTACACGTGTGAAGGCTGTCTGGCTGATTGCAGTAGTAAATATGAAATGCTTCATCAGCCTTCGCACATACAGTCAGTGGCACTTACTTTGTCAAGTCCTTGAATATATTTATTTTTCCAGTATAGTTTTATACAAGCTAGTTGTTTTTGAAAGCTGTTGTGAAAAAAAAAAGCAGTCTTCAGACCTTGAGTCTTGAGACTGAGGAATGGTTTAAATGAGGATGACATACCAGTTCGGAATTTGGCCTCAAACGTACTCTACATGATTTAGCCTTGAAGAAACAAGCCAATAGTTCTGGGCAGGTTGCCGTGGAGACAACATCTTTTGATGCTGACAGCAGAGAGGCAGAGAAACATGCATCGATGTTGTCTTTTGATGAACGACAGAAAGCCTAGACCTTTTTGTAAATAACAATTTTTTTTTAAGTCAAAAGATAAAATCTCCATTATTGCTGACATGTGTGACTGTGAGAGAAGAGACACCTACTACAAACATCAGAGGACCTGTCCAAACTGATTGCCAAGGAATATCACACTTCACAGTGATATCTCCTTTCCCCTTTGTTCTGTTTTGGGTCCCGGATCACGTGGTGAGTGGAGAGGGATGGATGCTGAGCCTCATCAGCTGTGATGGATTCTCCTGAGTAATGTATGCAGGGTCAGGTTAATGGAGACGGATGAGCCCTCCTTTCTTTCATTCAATCACCAAAGCCATGTAGGTATGGATGAAGATGTTCTATGCAGTACGCTGCCTGGTTGGTAATCATGTGTCCATATTATCCCCGATACAAAAGCAAGGACTGCCCACCACTAGCTTAACATCATAGCGAAGGTTGATTAGCCTTTTGAACTATTCTTTTCTTACTATTTTGTAAAGAACCTACCTTTGGGCTAGGCAAGTAAGGACGTATTATATGAAGACTTGAATGAGACGTGAAAATGTTGGTAATGTTTCAGATCTTAGTACACAATGCCGAGCAAATCAACATGACATATACAACAAGAATGGTGTTATAATTACGTTTAATAATTTATCCAATCCTATTATCCAACAACAAAGGTATGAATTTTAGCAGTATGTGCACTTCCTTGACATCAAACTCGTGACCTTGGCGTTGTTAGCATCTTGCTTGACTAGCTGAGCTACAGGGGCAGACACTGTGTTGAAGGAGACCTGAGCAGGCAGTGATGGTCACTGATTGAGACTGATGATTATGTAACCAGTGAGTCATTTCAGAAGGACTTTAGCATTCCCATGTCTCTTTTAAATTCTATTATCTGTTTTCATATCCAGTCGCACAACTCAGTGCTGCTCAGCATATGATGTTCTGGCACACAGAGACGAGGAACAGAGTGCGCCGTCTCTGAGAAGAGGTTAGATTGGGGTGACTATATCATTAGTCTCCTTTGCCCAGAGCACTGGGAGACGTGTATAGGGAAGGGAACATTTATTCAGGTGGAACATCAGGAAGTGGGTCTTTCCTTGGTGGTGGTGTGTGTGTGTGTGTGTGTGTGTCGGGTGTGAGGTGGGGGTGGGGGTGGGGGGTTAGGGCCATCATTCTTTGAGCATGCTTTAACAAGGTGCATAGCTCTTTGGGGAGAGAAAAACAGGGAGAGAGGGAGAGAGAAATGCTAGATCCCATTAATTTTCTATTTTACTCTCCTGGTTTTTTTTTCTGAAGCCTGACACTATGAGCAGCTGGATGAAATGAAAGGTGCCCTCGAGACTCTGTTCCTTGGCCATGCGCACAGACGGCGTACAATCTGTTCCCCACCAGGCTGACCCAGAGGTGAGAGAGGAGTCATTTAGGAGATTTTCATGCCTCTCTCCAAGATTCCCCTGGGTCATCCTCCGGCAGTCTCCGGCATCAGTCCGTTTGTACTCTCGTTCTGACGTGCACAAGAACATGAATGACAAAGAAGTCTTATAGCTTCTTTTTCCCAGTTCCTCTGCACTCTTCAAACGAATATACGTACTAATTTCCTATGGAATCTTTGAATTCACATACATTTTTCATGTATAATAAAATATCACAATCTTACATGTCAGTTCGAACAAACTAGGTGTATTTGTTTCTTTTTACACATCTCTATGGCAAGGTGTCCCTTTGAGAAAATAGCAGAATTCTGTTCTGTGTTCCAGATAAAAAAGAGAAACCTATGAATGAAGAATTACTTTCTCTCCCTTCCCATTTTGTAGAGCATTTGACTGTCACAGAGATAGACATGTGGCACCAAAGGGGGGGGGGGGGGGATGACATCTCTCCCTCTGCTTTTCAGTAAAATACGCTGGAACTATATGTTATAGAGGAATACACTGTACATCTTGTACTCCCTTTGATGTAACAATGTGCTGCAGACATGCTGTAAAACTCCAGTGTCCCCAAGACACCACTAGGACGTGAGCATCAGGCTTATGTAGGCACAGCTGTTCAGTACAGCCTTTCAGAAACAGAGGAAAATGAGAATAGTTGAGATGAGGAAGACCAACAACCAAAGATCATTTGGTGAAATAAAGATAAACTCCATTTAATGTTGTCTGTTAATGTTTCCAACCTTGAATTGTTACTGTGTATAAATTCAACATTCTAACCAGCTAACGAGATTTATTTTAAACACCCGCCTTCCATAATTATGGCATATTTTCATCACACTTTTAATAGTAACAACTAAAGCCGGCACAAACAGGAATGACAGATGCTTTTTCCAAGTTGAAAAAATCCATCACTAAGGTAGATTACAGACACAATTATGGGCAGCCTGCTGTCTGATGTATGTCTTTAACATTCCTGATTTCCACTTTCATCCCACTTGCGTGTGCAGAGCCCGAGGCATCTCGGCATGGAGGTTTGATCATCAGGTTGGCGCATTGGGGTGTTTGTCTGTGCGGAGGTGCTCTCGCTGAAAAACACCCCCGAGCTTCGCTTAACCCCCGTTATTACCGCTAATTTATGCAATGGTGTTCGCGCCAGGGACGACAGCATGCGCGCTGTATAATTGCTGGGTCGACATCGACGTGTTACGAGCCGCATCATAATGCAGCGACAGTGCTTCGAAGAAAGGAAGAAATAAACGGATGGAATCTGCACTGGTCAGCCTGATAATGACCAAACCTGCAGGGGACTTTCTTCCTCTCTCTGCACTGTAAATTGTGGTACCTATTAGCGGTCCTATAAGCTGCAGGCTACCATTCACATTCATGCCAGAGACTCCATTTCAAGTTTCAGTGTTTGTTCATCATAGCACACCTTGCATAGAAAGTTAACAGTCATCTAGGAATCACACTGCAGAAGGTGTTTATGCAGGAGACATTTGTACTGTGTATTCGCCCAAATAACAGGCTAGACACCTTATCTTCTTCTTGTCAAGTTTCCTAGACCCATCAAAAAGACACACAAATCCCTTTGGTGTCCAGAATGAGGCTGTTGCACCTCGTCAGTGTCACTGTGTGACCGATGAAGACCCACACTGGACTGATGATTTCACCGGGACTGATAAAGTCTGCCTTTGGACTGATGATTCATCACCCAGTGATGGTATGGATGTGGATTGGCCACAGGCATTTGTGCAGGCTTCAATTCTCTCATTTTATATTCAGTTTCCTTTTTTTTTCACTCTGATTTCAAAGGTCAAATAAATATTGGGTAAGTCAGGGAATAACATGGTACGGTCTGTTTCTACTGCTTTCACTCTGTTCTGATTGTTGTTTTCAACTGGAAGAATCAATTCCCTGAGGGGAGATAACACAGTATGCTGCAATCGTATGATATGCAGGCATTAACCATTGTAATTTCCCAAATCAATATTCTGATAATCCTCAGGCACACATCCAAAACCAACAGTTGCCAACAATCCACTTTCCTTAGAAATGAAAAATGACTAGCCCAACACTGACACAATTTAACACTGGACTGTCAAGAGAGATCAATCGAGCCAAAAAAATAAAACCATATATTTATTTTAGCACGCCCCTACAGTCACGCAGTCGAAGAAAAAAAAGGAGGCAGTTTACTAAAAAATAATTGCAACTTCAGGCTGAGCACAAGGTCACAACACAATAGCTGTGAAAATGTTCACCCATTGCAATGTCAGTGTCAGCCGACAGTGGTGCCTTACTCAGTGCCCCTCTGACAAGCCTCTGGTGGAAAAGTCTCTGCAAAACTGGTTGTGTGGCTTTCTCCACAGTAGCTCTCTCACCCCCTGTATCTTATTGAAATATGACAAAACACTCACCACTTCAGCTGCAGCAGGCTTATATGGAGGGTTGAGTCGTGTGTGTGTGTGTGTGTGTGTGTGTGTGTGTGTGTGTGTGTGTGTGTGTGTGTGTGTGTGTGTGCGTGCGTGTGTGTGTGTGCGTGTGCGTGTGTGCGTGTGTGTAAGTGTATGTATGTGCATGTGGAAATGTATGTTTTGTATGTGTGTATGTGCACATGCCTCTGGAAATGTTTTTTTTGTGTGTGTGTGTGTGCACTACAGAAAAATGCTTACGTGCTGCCACTCCTGAGTAGTTTTCAATCACCAGTGTCTTGTGTAATGCCCGGCACTACTGCCTCCTGTAACCAGTTGATCACAGAATGACAGGAGGCTTTCCCTGTGAGCCGTGTTATAAAAACACCTCCAAAATATGACCTACAGGGTGAGCTCCACGGCAGTTTCAACAGATGCCTTTTTGGGGGGGATTAAATAAGCTCAGCATTCACATCCCATATGCTATTAAAAAAAAACACAGAGTGTAAACAAAACCGCGGCGCAATGTTATTAAACTTGACACCTTCCGGCAGTCGTCACATTCACACGGTATGTCGCAGCTCCTGTCACTTTCACATACGTGCTGCTAATTACTGCCACACACATGCTGGGAGAGCAGCCCTGAGGTGGGTTAGCTCTGTCAGGCTGTGGCAACAGAAAACTGTCCTCTGACAGGAAACATGAACATAACCAAACTGTTGCCCTGAAGCTCGAAAGAGAATAATTTGTTGGATAAGTTGGATCTAAAAATGGTTTTCCTGCCCCTGTGCTCTAAATACTAAAGGTCAGGAATCTACATCGCCATATTTGAGGGCCCTTGTCCAGCGCTGGTTTTACCCCCCTTTTGGGAGCTGCAGATGAGGGAGAGAAAGAGAGAGAGAGAGAGCGAGAGAGAGAGAGAGAGAGAGAGAGAGAGAGAGAGACAAAGAGACAGAGAGAGAGAGTGAGAGACAGAGAGAGAGACAGAGAGAGAGAGAGAGAGACAGAGAGAGAGAGAAAGAGAGAGAGAGAGAGAGAGAGAGCAGAGGATGAGTATTGGGATTGTAGGGCTGAGGCCAATGAAGAGGCCCATGCCTTCTCTTCTCTTCCAGGGCCGGCTGTCATTCTTAATCTCTGGCACTGAGCTGCCGGCGTGGGGGTGTGGGGATTGATCGGAGCTCCACTTGGGCTCAACAACATTCAAATAAATGGAAAAACCACTCGTCTCTAGAAAGGTCAACCACATCGAGAGACCCTACGATTTGCTTTTTTCCAATATGTCAGTGTTTTTTTTTACTCTTGCTGCAAAGATAAACCCATCCCCAAACCATCCCACACACACACACACACACACACACACACACACACACACACACACACACACACACACACAGACACACACACACACACACACACACACACAGACACAAAGATGATGCTTCACTGGAGTGTAGAGGATCACTCAAGGCTGGTTTGCATCTGTGGTATTATCTTTTTAATTTGGCTCCATAACAGTCGTGTTCCTCTCATTTGACAGGGCATTCACTCTACAATACAGTACCTGAATTACTTTTCTCACAATAGATCTGCCTTGTAGAAGAAACGGAGGAGGATAATGCCTGCTGCCCTATTCTTTTTGAGGATGAGTATTTCAGCCACTGAGAAGTGGGTTGTCTTTGTCTTATTTGATCCTACGCAAAAATATACTGCATTCTTTCATTCTGACTGACATGTAATAACTCAAAATGTGACGGATTCATCACACCACCAGTCACACATATCTGCTGAAATAATTTAAATATCTCTCTCTCTCTGTCACACACACACACACATTGTGTATAATATAAGCTAGGCTTTTCTTTTCATTTGTCAAGGTGTCAAGAAAATGAGACAGATTAATTTTTCATGTTGTATCCCCAACCTTCATCTTTGGGAACAACAGCATATCAGAGAAAACGAACTAACTACCATCAAGGTCTGTTCACAGTCTGTTCCAGTTTCTCCCTGTATCTCAGGCTACCCCTCAACCATGTGGTGTTGAATGTGTGGTCTTCTCAAAGCAATCTCCTAATGGAGTTATATTTGCTAGTACAGGTGTTAATGGAGTTGTGTTTGTCTGGGCTCATGGAAATAATGAAATGTCCTTGAAATGTATCCTTCAGAGTGGAACATCTTATTAAGATTATTTCAGCACTATGTCATTTTTGGAAAGAAACTGAGTTAGAAAATATTACTATAAAATGAAGCTAAACACTATGGTAAATCATGGAGGGCATTTAATGGTCTGTAAAATAAGAAAAGTACTTCTGTTGCTGTATCCGGTATGTTGTTGTATCCCCTGAGTTGCCTTTGCATTGACAACATGACATGAATGAATACAGATGATCTTGCTCGGCTATCCAAAGAGCTTGGGTTTCTCGTCTTCACTGATTTCTGCTGTCTGTATGGGAAGGGCTAAGTCTGGGTATTGTGTGGGGGTAGATTGTGAAATACAGTAAGATCTCAGTGTTTATACCTCTGGAGGGACATATAACTCCATAATGGGAAGAATATTCATATAGTCACAATATTATCATTGATTTGTAGCTCAATTTTTGGACCAAAGCAATAAGTAGGCTATTTTCTCTCCGATAAAACTTGTGGGCTTTCATGTTTATGTGACTCTTCCGAAAAAGCTCAAAATGAAACTGTGCCATTTAGCCGAATTTCGGTGCAAATTAATTTTTTTCTGTCAGTGGTTCCAAACCTTTCATGGCCCCATTTACAATGAAAAAACAATTGCACCCACCACCACCACAGTTTAAAGATTGAAACACTCACATTCTACATTTGAACAGTGTCATGCTTTCATTTTAAATTGTATTTGATCAGAGCATTTGTTTAAAACATTTAACATTTTGAACTTGTCATCGGGTGATCAATCAATACGGGTAGACATGTCCGGTTGGGCACATGTCCGTTCCGCAATCCATTCTAACATACTATATGAGTACAAAGTAGGCTATAAACTCATCTCCAAATAGATTAGTTATACGCTTCTATGCTATAAGAGCACTGCTTTCTCCTGTAGTTGGTTGTTTACGTTTCTTGTTCTGTCCCCCCCCCCCCCCCCCCCCCTCAACTCCACGCCCACCTTGCTGTAACACTGCGGCTGTCCCGTTCTTTAGGAACCACCGCTGTCATTACGAACACGCAAGTGATGTCATAATGTACCTCTGGGGTGCATCAGCTGGGTTAGGGTTAGGGTTGCCATGGGTACCCATTCTAACACATTGTATTTTCCAGTCTGTTCTTCTAGATAGTGTTTGAAATGACTGGCTACCCACTAAGCAAAATGTGAGGCAAGCCTCGTGGACATGAACCACATTACTAGTTCTTGATTAAGCTGTTTCAGCTTCGTGTGACATTGCCATATTTGGTTGTATGTGGTAATCACTCCGTTGACTCCAAATCTGACTGAAGATTATACTGAGCAGATTTTTTTGGGATAGAACAAAATAGTGGACTAAAAGAAGCAACAGAACGTCTCATACATAAAAGTACTTAATCAACCTTGAGAACTAGGCACTGAACAGGGGCAAAGAGCAGCGTGTTTGTTTATAATCCTTCAATCTAACTATTACTTTGGTGCTATGCACTCTTTTTTATATATACATTTCTTTACATTTCTATATCAACATTAATTTCAGTATTACCACAAAACCCCAGTGATCTGTTCTGATCATTAATTTAACCTCACATTCTTGACCCTGTAAAAAGATGTAGTATTTACTGTAGTTGTAGCAGTAGTTACTAAACTAAAGCAAGCATTGTCTTCATCTATACATGTTTTTTAAGGGAGTGTACAACTGACCTCTTTGATCAAACATGGATAATTATCTTGAAGCTGTTTAAACCTCTTCTCAAAGGCAATCAGGAATTAAGCCATACATGTGTCAGGAGTTAGTCTTTGTGTTGAAGACCCTGATAGTGATGTGGTAAGATAAGACATTTGGGAGTTAGCATTAAAGAGGGTTCAGATTTCCAAAATGACCTTTGGATGCAGTTGTTATGAGGCTCTATTTAATTTGGTTTTGTAATTAGAAGATTAAGTGTTTAGTCACATTCGTTGGAGATTAACTACGCAGTTGCCAGAATGACATTTGAACAAGGTGAACCGAGAAGATCACGCTACTGTTTTTCCTTAGAGAAATAACATAATCCATAACCAATGTAATTATATCTATAACATTAGATTAATCAGGATGTTTATTACCTTCAGAAAGGCTGAGCAATGGTTATGGCATTAGTTGATGTCCTCGATGTGTGTGACCTTTATGGTGTCACATGCATTCATCAGGTTCAATATAAAATATGATGTGGATATTGCATGTTGTGACAGAATTAGCAGCTCTGTGTTGTGATTGGATGCCTGAGATGTTTCCAATATCAGCCGTTAAACAAGACAAAACATTATCCATTATCTATAAATATCATGGCTATCCACTCACCACTCGAGGGAGGCCGAGACAATCATTAGTGGATAAAAATGGATCTGATCATGCGAGCCGCATTGACAAACATGAAACATGAAAAGCGAAATACAAACACAAGAGCCTGCATGCACTAATATAGCAGTTAAGTGTTGCTGTTGCCATAGCAAAGCTGGTTCTCCCCATGGACAATTCATGTTGAGTGGAACAGGCGCCCTCCTCACCCACGACTCATACACTCTGGCTTCTCTCTTGTTAGAGAGGGGGGGTTCTTGCACAGGAAGAAGCCTTTCATGCCGTACCTGCCGTGTTATGTGCGCAACGTCACCTGAACACAATGGTGCGTGTTTGATGTTCGCGTCAGCCAGGGATGTAACTCTGACCGCTCACAATGGGAGCTGCTCTATCACTGCCTGGCACCAGCACAGACCAAACAACCTGCTGCACTGAGAGAGAGGGAACAGTGTGCTGTCCCTGCAAAAAACAAACAGTTTAGAGAAAGGAGAAAGAGTCATGGGGTGGGGGGGATGGTAAGCAAGGAACAGATGAATAAAGAGAGAAAGTGTGAGAGAAAGAGAGAGCAGTTGAGAGATACAGAGAGAGAAGCTGACAAACATAAAGAGACAGAGAAAAGGACAGATTCAGAGAAAGATATATATGTATGTAGAGAGAAAGAGAGAGAGAGAAAGAAAGAAAAAAAGATAGAAAGAGAGAGATTGAGCTGTCGTTACAAACTGCCCCACACACACATTAGCCCAGGTATGAGCAGCAGTGCTTGGTATCATTCCTGGGCTCTGGCAGGCAGGGTGGGAGGCTGGGTGACAGGAGATTACTCTAATGCTGCAGTGGTGGACAGTCTGAGAGTGGCCGTGTTAAGAGCCATTTCAAGCCTGACTGAGTGACTGAATCCGCCCATAAAAACAGGTGCGGTGGAGATACATGGTGTGGAGTTCACAGTAGTCATATTGACACTGTGGGAATCTCTTTTTTTACCTCTCTGAGGTGACAAGACAGAAATGAAAAGCAAAAGAACAAAAAAGAGTTATTATATGGGGACTGAGACTGAGAAATACCTGACTGACTGAAACCTAGTACTGCAGTACAGCATTGAAGTAAGAACATTTCAAGGATACTCACTGGAACATTCTGTTCTAGAACTATAATGCTATGACTATATAAAGCTATAAAGGCACGCACGTGTAGAGGTGTTCTGTTGAAAGTGAGCTCAGTGCTGTGGGCCAGATATTATCAATTAGCTAATGAGCATATGCTCAAGAACCCTTAAGTCACAGAACTGTTCCAGTGTTATTCTTCATTGCCATTGCTCCTTTCCTGAGAGCTGCACCCCAGACACACGGAGACTGGTCCCCAGAGGGCATCCCTGATTAACAGGCAAAATGTTTCCCAGATGGGCCGAGCTTTTCCTGTGGGAAACGAGAGGGACAAAGGGTCATAAATAGAGGATGACATCCTACCGATGGGACGACATGCATATTGATGAACAGCTTCCAGAACTCTGCTTTTAACTGCACTGTGATGGGATGGGATAAGGAGAGACAGAGAGAGAGAGAGAGAGAGAGAAAGAGAGTGAGACAGAGGGAGAGAGATAGACAGACAGAGAGAGAGACAGAGACAGAGAAAGAGCGAGCGATAGAGACAGAGAGAGAGAGAGAGAAAGAGACAGAGGAGAGATAGATAGATAGAGACAGAGAGAGAGACAGAGAGAAAGAGAGAGAGACAGAGAGAGAGAAATTGAGAACCCAAACCAGTCTGCTCTGAAAGCAGGTAGGCTGTCTGGCATCATTAGGTTCCTGGGCAGCAGACCCTTGACTGGCCTCCAACAGGTACATCAATACCACTGTGCTCACATGATGCCAGGCCTATACTCAAGCAGGATGTGCAGATGTCTCAAGGTCTCGGAAATAACCAGAATGCATATATATATATATATATATATATATATATACTGTATATACAGTACATCATTTTGAGGCATGACCATTACATGTATACAGTTTGACAGGCATTACAGACATATGCTAAGGAGGGAGATAATCTGACCTTTTCTTACTTGTGTTAAATGCCCTTTGTTAACTAAATTGCACAAAAAAATGTATTTAGTTTTCTGTGATCAGATTCAGGAGTTTATCCCTGTGATGGCTCTGTCACTGCAGTCTTATGATCACAGGGTATGGACCTCCATGGACCATAAAGCCCTCCCTTACTTCCCACAGCAATTTACATGTTCACACAGTTCAATGCAATTACGTTTTATTTATTTATATTTAGTATCTAATGACATTCATTATTATAATTATAAATGTACCCCAAATGGGAACATCAGTTATATGCCAAGTGAAGAGGCTTGTTTTTTCAAACCATCCACAACTGCCCAGATCCTGCATTAGCATTTTTCATGTCACTCAGCCCTGCAGGCTTATGATCTGAGTGCAAACTCCCTGAACCAATGATGCGCCCGGTCTGATCCGAGTGCAAACTCCCTGAACCAATGATGCGCCCCGTCTGATCCGAGTGCAAACTCCCTGAACCAATGATGCGGTCCGTCTGATCAGAGTGCAAACTCCCTGAACCAATGATGCAGTCCGTCTGATCAGAGTGCAAACTCCCTGAACCAATGATGCGCCCCGTCTGATCCGAGTGCAAACTCCCTGAACCAATGATGCGCCCCGTCTGATCCGAGTGCAAACTCCCTGAACCAATGATGCGCCCCGTCTGATCCGAGTGCAAACTCCCTGAACCAATGATGCGCCCCGTCTTTCCTGCTGCAGCCTCTGCAGAGGTTTACAGTGTGTTCCATCTGTGATGGCAGTTCCATGGATTGGAATGCCAGGTGAGGGCCTTAGGCAGTCCCTAAGGGGCGAGGGGTGAGCTCAATGTGTGTGATGGCAAACAGAGGGCTTATGCATCGCATCGCATCTCACCACAGCAACTTGACTTCAACCACAATGTGACAACAATTATTTAAAGCAAGAAGGATTTTTTTTTTTTTTGACAACCGAGAATAATATGTGAGTGTATAGAATAGTGTTCTGATATTTATGTTGGGTAATGTTGTGTGGATTCCTGCCCATATCTTTATCCAGAGTAAAACAGTATATATCACAATATCATTGCGACGTGCACAACTGCAACATGGCAGCATTTGGAGATTGGTATCATGGCAGGATGTAAGGCATCTACATGGGTAGTTGGTGGCGAAAGGGTGCAGAACGGCACCTGGTTGCCTCCCATCTGGGTGATATAATGACAACTCCTCCATGTACCCGTAGGCTGTTGAAGCCGAGTTGAACGACAATCTGAAATGGGCAAGGATGAAAGTGAAACCTAGCAAATGAATACGTGTATCTATCAGTAAGGGGAAATTGGTGGAAGAGAGTTTTTATATTGATGGTGATGTGATTCTTTTTCTATTGTAGAGAAACCAGGTTTCAGAGCTTAGATAATTTATTTTTAAGGCTTTCAGTATCATTGATAACACCTCCTTGCCTGGTAAATGGAAATTGTGGTGCTTGCAGTTTTAGGCTTTTGCCATGCATGAGATGGCCTTTGACTGTGTATGAAGTTGTTATTTCTGAAGTGGAGAAATTTGAGAGAATCATGAATAAGAAAATGGCTTGGGGTGCTTTGTTGTCTTAGTACTGTAGCATTGTGTGGAAAAGGAATTTTGGAGTTACCAGTGACCAGCTTGTTGGAGGAGTTCAAATGTGCTAAGACAAGCCTGGAGATGACTTTGTCACAGTCTAAGGATCCAGCAGTCAAGAACACTGCTTCAAATTTCTTTGTAGAATTGGAATCCACAAGAAGCAGTTCAGGTTAGGTGACACTTGGAAAGGCATACTTTGCAAGATCTTCTGGATTTTGGCATAGAGCTTACGTCACTGTTGAGCAAAATATTTATTTATTTCCAAAAACATGTTTTCTATGGGGTGTGGTGGTGCAGTGGCTAACGTCACTGCTTTCTAAGCGGTAAGCCCAGGTTTGATTACTGACTGTTACAGGTTGACTGTAAGTCACTTTGGGTAAAAGTATCTGCTAAATACCTAACCTTTACCTTTAAAAGGGTGGACAACATCGGGGGACAAACTCTACAACGATTGACAATTTCAAACACTAACTGAATCCTGTGACACGGGCTTCTGGGCCCAGGCTTTGTCATACCTTGGTAGAACAGAAATGTTCTGCTGAAAAACAGCGAGTAAGTACCATGAGTGTGGCCACGAGTGGTTGGAAATGTCATGTCAGGCTGGACCTACATCCACGAAGCGAGGCTCTGATATAATTTTTTTTCATCAGTCTATGATCAAAACTGGTGAGGGATGTAAGATGGTGACTAATACAAGACACACTGTCAAGGCAGAAAGGTATAAATAGCCAAATAACCTGAAAAAACCACCAAGGAGTAAGATGTTAAGCCTCACTTTCATATGACTACAGCAGTACACAGAACTCCTAAAAAACACTTGTTAATGTCACTTATCTCAACTGATTCAAACCAAGTCATGCACTTCCCAACTGCATAGCAAATGAAAATCCATGACTCAAGTCACACTGTGGTTTATCTGGTGGTGGGGAAAAACAATAATAATAATGTATGCAATGATGGAGATAATTTCCAAACACTGTTAATGACTTAAGAATATAATAATCAAGTGCCTTGTATTATTAATTACCTTATATGAATCATGTACTTCTGTAAGCAGGAACATGGCTTTTCTGTGTTTCTGTGTGTATAACTTAGAATATTAGGTGCCACGTAGTCTGCATATGTACAAGAGCATGTTTAGACCAGAGGTGATAAGAAGGGTCGAACTGTGCTTCTTCCGACCTTGCAAAACTTCCATCCTTGCCTCGGACGTGGTTATCCCTGCTGAACGCTAAACTTCTGTCTATATAAACCTTGTGCGATGTGTTTATCCTTGCTTCACGTTCAGCCTTGTGCTGGGAGCCAGCCCGATTGCAATTGTTGTTTGTCTAATAAATATACTTATATGCAGCTCTGGAGTCCTGAGGTAACTAAGGTGAATTTTCAACTATCATGCAAGAGGGATTCACTTCCGCAAATGTTGTATGTGTAATAGTTTGCCCCATAATGCTATGCATGTGCCTGTGAGAATGTTAATGTTGAATTTGGCGTATAGTGTGTCCATTTTCGAATGCACTTGTGTTTTCTAGCTTGTGTGGTCTATCACCGTGTCATGTGCGTAGTTGACTGTGTGCAGTTCCCTGTCTGTTAGCATATTTGGCCACCATGTCTGAAGTTTGCTTTGCTTAATAAATGGCAAGACAGCCTGTCTCCAACTACTTCTATTGATAGAGTTGTATTAAATGTGGATGGCCTCTCTGAGCTATTGTGACATTTCCATCAGATGGAGCTCCACTGAGTCTGAGCCCATCTGCCATGACTGTCAGTCGCTCCTGAAGCGCAGTCCAAATATAGCCACAGGTTAATGGACTAATGACAACGCATCCAGCACAGGATGACCCACCCTAATTGGCCTCAATTTCATGGATAGAAGGGGACCACACAAACACTGGCGTGGAGAAAGCAGGGATGCTGCGGTGAGTTAACTCACAAAACATCAAATACCTCAATAAAGGAAGTGGCCCTGTGTCACTGTGAGGGGATAAAATATACCGACATGTAAGTCTATTTTAGTAATATTCATTTCCTTCAATGATATCAATATGATACGATATTGAATGTGTCTATGAGAGCATGGAGCGGGTGGAGGTAGGGACAGCAAAGGCTTCTCAGGAGAACTCAGGAGACATTGCTCTTGGCTGCTAGCTGTGGAGCAGTCTCCAGCGCAGTCCTGTTTTACAATAATGTGTTGGAAGTTATGAACCTGAGTTTTATAAACATGCAGTGCAATCCTGGAGTAAAGAAAGAGAGAGAGAGAGAGAGAGAGAGAGAGAGAGAGAGAGACAGAGAGAGAGAGTGTCTAGTTTTCAGTTTGTCAGAGGCAATACATGGAAGTGTAATACATCTCTCTCTAAAAAGTCAAAAGAAATCTATTGAAGATCTCTCTCTGAAGCTTCATGTCACCACCAGTAAGGGATTTCATTTCACAGATTTCATAGCGTTTAATGCAATAGCCATGATGTTGCACAAGGGGGGGGGGGACGGACGACTTTGAGCCTGGGGGAACTTTGAGATTTCTCAACCATGTTAAAAATCATTTTATACCAACATTTGTTTTCACAAGAAAGAGATAGTCACTGAAGTAAAAATAGAATGTATGGTGACAAGGTTTTTATAGTCTGAATACCCCTCCCTCCCTCCTGTAGTGAAACTTTCCAACTTTAACACTTGGGAGTCCAAGGTAGTCTGACACATAGACATATATACATATGTATATATGTCTATGGTCTGACATGCCTTGATGTTTTTGTATATTTTCCCTAACTAAAAAGATTGAGGCAAAAGTGGCATGTATGGGGAGGAGCTGTGGCGCAGGCAGCAAACCCGACCATGTATGGGTCTGAACACTCACAGGGACCCGGGTTCGAATCCGACCCGCGGTCATTTCCCGATCCCACTTCCCATCTCTCTCTCCAGCTTATTTCCTGTCTACCTTCACTGTCCTGTCTGGTTAAAGGCTAAAAGCCCCCCCAAAAAGTGGCATGTATGATTATATTCTAGATTAGAGGACCTCAGCAAGGAGAGTACAAGTAATGTAGTAAAAAACATTGTCTTGAATCGAAGAATTATTGAATAAATATTTGTCTTGTCAGTGACTGTTTAAACTAGTAGCTGTCAGGAAACTGTCATGGACTTTTGAATGTACCTAAACCTGGTACAAACTCCTGTTGACAAACTCCAGTTGACACACTCGGAAAAGAAAACATACATAGGATTGCATGATACAAGATCGGCCAGCTGAAGTTCTGACTGTCTGTTTGTTCGTGTTTCAACCTGATCACAAGTGTCACAAGTATCAATAGCCCAACATTTTCGGTGCTCATACCATCTCACAGGTTTTTTTTGTGTGTCTCAGCCACACATTACATGTTTCGTTATAGTTTATTCTGGTAGAATATCCATTGTGCGTACGGAGCAGAATCCTTCAGGAGCCACTGAGATTGCACAAAGCACAGCTGGACTAAAAGCGGTGAAGAAAAGGCAGCAATCTTTCGCAATTTATTTATTGTTTGACAGCGCAGGCTAGAAAATTACTCCTATACTTTTCATTTTTCAGTTCATGATTAGACATTCAGTATCCATATGAAATACAACTTGAATAGAATTTCAGTCCCTGAATAGTTTATGTAGGGCTACAACTGCTAAAATAAGCCTTTAACTTTTCTATTTCTATACCTTAAAGTAACACTATGCAACAATTTGACACTTTTTGAGGTAAGGTTTTATAGGCAACTAGTTTTGGTACCATCCTCAAATTCATTTTGATAGGATATGGTTATGTGAAGGACAGATAAACACCTGTGTCTTGCCCACTAGCCATCCAGGATATGCCCTATGTAGTTCTGTATACCGGGCTGGAATACCCTGCAAAAATGGCATTGCCAGCTATACTGCCAAAAGACACCAGTTAGTGTGTTGGCAAGCTTCTATCGGTGTCAACTGGGCTGTTAATGGTATTTGCAAGGTTTTTGCATGCCTTTTAACCCACCATTGTGAGACAGAGCCTGAGTTCCACACTCACTCACAGAGCTTCACCTAAGCCATATCTGATTTATCCATTGAAGGATTTGCTGTTAAATGCTCTCTGAGAAACCGGGGTGTCACCCTCTTTTCAATAGACCTTGGAGACAAGGCACTTTGATTTGACCTGGAGAAAGGGAGTGAGACCACTTGTCACACCTCACTCCTCACTCAGGTCAACTCATCATAAGTATATTCACCCAGAAATGGTTACATTCTAGCTTAAATCCAAATAAAAGTAACAATTACAACTATATATAACATACATTGAATTATTGACTATGGCATATCTTTATAAACTCTAAATCTTAAACGCTGGTTCCTTCAGTAGCTAGCTTGCTAGTTTTGGAAAAAAACTCCTTATTGCTGCCAAGTCCATGACATGTGTTTTTCTGACAGCTTCTAGTTCAAACAATCACTGACAAGACAGACAAATATTTATTCAACTCCAACTCAACAGTTTAATCAAAAAAGTTGGAAAGTTTTATGTTGCAAAACTTCAGGAGGGAGGAGTATTCAGACTATAAAAACCTTGTCACATAGTCCCCAGAAACCACACTCATCTATACAAGTAAGTATATATCACCATAAATTCTATTTTACGTCAGTGACTATCTCTTTCTTGTGAAAACCAATGTTGGTGTAAACTGATTTAGAAAAAAATATTCTTGTGGCTTTTAAACATTTCTCATCTCTTTTGCTAATACTAACATTTCTTTGAATCAAGGAAAGGAGAAAATGGAGAATCTCACAAGAATCCTACTCTTAGTGTGTTTTGCAGTCTTGTCAGGTAAGAGGTGAAAAGTATTTGTACATATAAGACCCAGAGCTCACTTCTTTTGGTTTGTAATCCCAGTTTCCTGTCATCCAGAGGGCAGTGACCTGACTGGGAGTGTCTTCACCTTCCCAACACTTGGACGCGTTGATCATGTGACTTTGACTCCAGCCGAGAGAAAGCCCCTGTCCCAAGCCAGTCTCTGTCTGCGCTTCTATACTGACCAGACAACTCGGAGTCCTTGCTTCTTCTCTCTGGCCACTGCTACCTTCACCAACGCCTTCTTACTGTGTCGAATGGAGGGGGGCTTTTTCAGAATCCATGTAGGCACGGCAAGCGCCGATTTCACAGGTTTCACGTACAATTTAAACGGATGGAACTCAGTGTGTGTGACTTGGGATGAAGAGGATGTCTCACAGTTTTTTATCAATGGACAGGCCAGTGTGAGAAAGCTCACCCTTATGCGACAAGGCTGGAAAATACCCACTGATCATTCAATCATAGTGGGACAGGACCAGGACAGTTATGGAGGAGGGTTTGAAACCAAGAATGCCTTCATAGGTCATTTAACTGATGTCCACATGTGGGATCATGTCATTAGCCCATGTGCAGTCCAACAATTCATGGATGAGATGTCCATCCAGCCTGGTAATTACTTGAACTGGCAGAGCCTTAAATTTGAGACACATGGAAGGGCTAAGGTGGAGAAAAAGCAGTTTCTTTTAACAGGCAAGCAGCTTTTGAATTGTTAGACATGCAGGATGACTGAAAACGTGCAGATTTCCTGAAACAGATGTTATGATCTTAAAATCATCAGTTCAACATGAAGTGTATGTGAGAAGCTGAAACCATGTAAAGGAAATTGTCCATTAAAGGTCCTTAATGACAATGAGCCACATCATACTGTCTTTGTCTTTGTGTGTGTGTGTGTGTGTGTGATAATGATTTTCTTCCTTCACGTCTCAAATGTAGGTCTACAAACCCCTGATGGTGTTGAGTGGGCTTTTGAAGTCTTTAACAGTCGAAATGACAGCCTCAGCGCCATCATTCACAGACAATTGTCTTAAGGTTCAAATGGAGTGTTTTATGCTGGTGTTTCAAGATGAACTTCACTCTGGTCGTTTTGTGGTAAAAGTCTCTTCAGACACGCTGGTTATAGATAATGGTGTAAGACTATTCGGTATTTCGGTAGTTCATTGTTGCTAAGGGGAAGAAGAGGACATTGACAAAAAGGATATTTGACAGTAACGGTTCTAAGAGCTTTTTCACTCCTGAGGTTAAGTCATGGTTAATCTCGCTGCTTTGAAATCTTTTACTCTGAAATATCAGTGAAACACTCTACTGTAGATGACATTTGTGGGCAGACCACAGGAATGTAATACAAATGTTTCTGAAATGTGCAACAGAATGGTTGTCATAAAGGGCATTGGTGATTGTAACTCTGACTACATCTGCACTAATCACCACTATTGCTGCTCATGTTCTTACTGTTCATACCCCTTATATCTTATATCATACTGTATATATCCTACTTACAGTATTTATTTTTATATTACCACTATACATATGCACAAGGGCGTCAGCAGCATTTTGAGAGTGGGGGGGACATTTTGGCGGGGGGTCTGGAACTTCTCCCCCAGAATTTTTTTAAAGATGTAGATGCAATTTCCCGCATTCTGGTGCATTTACCATGTTTTTAGATAGAAAATGATCTCTCTCTTTCACCCCCCCCCCCCCCCCCGATCTGCAATCTTAAATAAGATTGAACTTGGTCTGGTGATAGCCAGGATAATGTTTTGGTGTAATATACAGAATACTGACACTGACAACTTTGGCACTTTATTCTCCATTTAATGAGAGCAAAATTGGATAAAGGAGGATTTAAAAAGTCGTTAGAAAAACTAGCATGTTAGCTAACGTTAACTCCAGATTAGCTCACGGTTGTTATGGCAATACAAAAAACCACCAGCGTTTTTTTTAGCTACTTGAAAAAAACCTCCTGGTCATGGCTTTCTGCCCGAAACAGACGCCTAGGTCTGAACACGGCCAAAAGCACAACATATTTCAGACCCAGATTAAGAAATCAACAAATGCTGTTCCATGGGTAAATAAAGAATGGTATTGCCTAGTGCTAATTTTAGGTAAATAGCTTGCGTATCTACCTATAACCATAATGTTAGCAGAAGGATCTTTGTGACTTAATGCTATTACAGCCAGAGAATGTCTCATAAGGGTGCTTTGGCCACTAAAGGGAAAACTTGGGCAACTCTGACTTACTTTCCTCTTCCTCGAAAAAACCTCATGTCCATCTCGTCTGTGTGACAGTCTATGTCTGAAACCAAGTCAAGTGCTAGCTGCTAGCGAGACGCTTCGATCAAGGAGTATGGGAGTTGAATCTGCGTGCGTGATGTGTAGGAAACCAGCAAAACACGGAGTGGATTTCTATTGCTATGGGTATTCCCCCTACCGATAAAATGGAACGGATTTGATTGTGAAGCAATGGAAAGAAAGAACGTTGGACTAGTAGACCAGTCATGCACTAATATTTTGATGGCAAATGTGGGGGGGTCCAAACGACTTTTTTTTTAAGTGAGGGGGACGTGTCCCCCCTAAGTTGTATTGTGGCGACGCCCATGCATATGCACATACTCTGCACTCTTCTGCTTTTTGCACTTCTGGTTAGATGCTAACTGCATTTCGTTGTCTCAGTACTTGTACTCTGTGCAATGACAATAATGTTGAATCTAATCTAATCTAATCAGAGCCAGTGTTAGTGTAGGAGCAGAGAAGGAAGCCTTTTAAGACTTCAATTTATCACACTCTCTCTGTCTTTACTCCATAGGGTGCATACTGTTTAGCCTATTCAGGAGAAATACAGTATTCTGTGGAAAATCATATATGGTTGCCATCAAATCCAGGATGCATCTAACTGCTCCAACAGGATGACTGGTTAAGATCCTAACTGACCTGGGTTTTAAGAATATGACTGAAAATGTGCAGATTTCCTGAAACAGGTGTTACGATCTTAAAATCATCAGTTCAACATGAAGTGAATGTGAGAAGCTGAAACCATGTAAAGGAAATTGTCCATTAAAGGTCCTTAATGACAATGAGTTCTATTCTTGGAGTGTCTAACATATCAGTCTACATGCTGAATAAAGAATTAAGTAAACATAACAATTTGAAACTGATTAATCACGCATGTCACAAATCATTGTCCACACTAGGTTTTACACAGTTCCGCTCACATTATGAATCACCTGAATGTACGTCTTTGATGCAAAAATTCATTCAAAAGTATCTTTGTAAGGGTGAACTATCAATCCTATTGTGTGGTTCATATGAAAGCAAATATTTCTGTATTTCATAACATGTGTGTTAGAAACTTCCATGGCTGAAAACATCTCCAAATAACTTGCAGAAATATGGACAGTATTAGTATGCACATAGAACATTTAAACAGATTTACAAACATCTCTCGGTGGATGCATATGACCGTGAAATGCCTTTATTGTGGACGGCTGCTACCAGTCATTGGCGAGACTAATTTCTTCTCTGGTAATGCACGTGCCTAGCCTGGATACCAGACCGAACTTAGCCCCGCCCACAATTTTTTTGGTTGGGAAGTTCGGTCTGGCATTACTCCATTGAGGAGAAATTATCTGCGGTACAGACATTGCCGTACCAATCAAATTGTCAAGGCGGGCTTCATACGATGATGGACAGATGATCAACCGTAACGTAATCAACCACGTCACCAAAGAGCTTTTGGGGTGAATTCGTTTTCAACAAACATGGCTGCCGTTGGAGAGCTGAAATGTGGTGATTCGAGTCTGTTTTAGAAGACATTGACAGCACATTCATTTTGAAAGAGGAACAGAGAAACGCGATCAAGGCATTTGTCGATCGAAAAGATGTTTTTGCCATCCTTCCTACGGGATCCGGTAAAAGTTTAATGTATCAGCTGGCCCCATGGTCTACGTTATTGCTCTGATTGGTTCTGGATGTATCCAATTGAGCGAAGAGGCATTTTTTTTCCTGGTTCGGTTGAAACACGCCCCATAATCACAGCCCATTGGAGCGGTATCAGACTCATATTCTGACTAGAATTATGAGTATGACATCGTCAGGCTAGCACGTGCCCTCTTTTTTTCCGGATTTTCTCTGCATTAAACAGTAAGAAAGTATCATCACATATTCTGATGACCAGAAGCAGCTGTAGCTCAAAATGGTCATTCTTGTGAGCACTGGCATCTTATACTTGGCACTGGTTGGTACTGTCATGGTAAAAAGTGACCGGGTGCCAAAAAGAGCCTGGGTGATGTAATATTGGCTTTCGAACGACTCTTGAGTGACAGTTGCTATACCATCGCTAGCATTACGTAACCCGGACACTACGTAACCCGGGCACTTTTTGGTCAGTCTCAAGAGTCGTTCGAAAGCCATCAGCTACTTGTTAGTCACTTAATATTGTGCCTAAAACTATTAAGTATTCCGTTTTAGCTACACCTGCCGGTATCTTGTACATCAACAATCGCAGTCAATACTACT
This sequence comes from Clupea harengus, assembly GCF_900700415.2. Taxonomy (NCBI): domain Eukaryota; kingdom Metazoa; phylum Chordata; class Actinopteri; order Clupeiformes; family Clupeidae; genus Clupea; species Clupea harengus. The sequence continues at coordinate 10,342,165 of NC_045165.1, forward strand.
TTTTGAATCGCTATATATTGTGGCTAAACAAATTTTTACCCGGTAAATAAAGTGTTCCATTTTAGCCGTTTACATCATCATTTGCATTTCAATTGAAATTGTTTAGAGTAGAAATTCGTTTTTATAAAAAGGAGAAAATATACTGATATACGGTGCTTGTTTATCTACCGTTTTAGCAAGCCAGCCAGTTAATTTGCTAACATCTTAAATAATATACGGTGCTTGTTCATCTACCTTTTTAGCAGGCCAGCCAGTTAATGTGCTCACATCTTAAATAATATACGGTACGGTGCTTGTTCATATACCTTTTAAGCAAGCTAGCCAGTTAATTTAATAACATCTTAAATAATATATGGTGCTTGTTCATCTACCTTTTAAGCAAGCCAGCAAGTTAATTTGCTAACATCCTAAATACTATACGGTGCTTGTTCATCTACCATTTTAGCAAGCCAGCCAGTTCACTTGCTAACATCTTAAATCATTTAAGATCTACCATTATTTGTTGATATAGGCCTATTTAGAAAGACTTGGGAGAGTTCATAGTAGCTTGCTCGCTATACACTAAGCAAAATAATGTGCCCCAGCTAACGGAGGAATTGCTAATCGCTAACGAGATGCTAGCGGCGAAACCGGTTGAAATTTACTTACTTTGACACTATAACAAACTTGTGAGTCAACAACTTTCCTAACACAGTCAAACATCAAGCACATGGTTGTTTTGCTTGGTTTATTGCAGGTAAAATACAGGCAAGCTGGTCTCAGGTAGTGAAGTATAATGCGAGATGCTCTGGGGTAAATCGCGTAATTGAGGTAGTCTGACTTCCAAAAAGAGCCCGGGTGACTAATGCTAACGTTGGTATAGCAACTGTCACTCAAGAGTCGTTCGAAAGCCAATATTACATCACCCGGGCTCTTTTTGGCACCCGGTCACTTTTTACCATGACAGTACCACTAGGGGGAGCTCCAGAGACTGTTCCGTGACCAGGCAAGGCTTCCGGTCAATATCCTTTGGGCCAACCGGGGTTAATGGCCTGAGGCCTCCAGCCGCAGTATTGCCCTGAAAGCTGCCCATAACATGCTGCCTTGGTGTAAATGTAACCCATTCCACAAGCAAGTGGAAAGTTCAAGATCAGATATCATGCGATAAAGTCTGGATGCCACCTACGACCTACAGCAGAATAAGGATATTTTAGAATATAAAAACCAAAGTGGTTGTTTCTGTTCTCCCCTCTGTGGAAAGTACATTGAGGACCCAAATTAAGCATAGGCCTATCCATCATAATGTAAACAGACTCGTCAGACTCCTCTATTCCTTAAAACTCTCGTGTAACTGGCATAGTTTAGCAAGTAAGTAGCCCGACATGGCTGTAATAAAGGCAGGCACAATTCACGTTAGATAGCAAGCTGTTTACATACTGTAAGTGAAGTTAATGTTAACGTTGATTAATACACACTATGGCTCGAGTATCATGCTAATTGTTCATTGCAATAAATTAGCGTGAACAATCATGCAGTAATTTGATGTTAATTAAACATCCATACATGTTGTGTTCATTTGAACCAGTTGAGTTTTCCCAGGTGAAAAATAAATATGCTTAAGTTTTAAAAAATTTTTAAAAGTATATATACAGCTCCGGGAAAAAATAAGAGACCACTTCAAAATGATCAGTTTATCTGGTTTTACTATTTATTGGTATGTGTTTGAGTAAAATTAACATTTTTGTTTTATTCTATAAACTACTGACAACATTTCTACCAAATTTCAAATAAAAATATCGTCATTTAGAGCATTTATTTGCAGAAAAATTACAACTGGTCAAAATAACAAAAAAGATGCAGTGTTTCCAGATCTCGAATAATGCAAAGAAGACAAGCTCATATACTTTATACTACTCTTGGCGCAAAAATTAAAGCAACTCTGCTTTGTTTGATGGCTTGTGACCATCCATCTTCCTCTTGATCACATTCCAGAGGTTTTTAATGGGATTCAGGTCTGGAAATTGGGCTGGCCATGACAGGGTTCTGATGTGGTGGTCCTTCATCCACACCTTCACTGACCTGGCTGTGTGGCATGGAGCATTGTCCTGCTGGAAAAAAACACTCCTCAGAGTTGGGGAACATTGTCAGAGCAAAAGGAAGCAAGTTTTCTTCCAGGACAACATTGTACTTGGCCTGATTAAGGTTTGCAAAAGTTAACATTAGCGCGCTGATTGAGAACAGCAAATATCGGTTCGTCAACGGCTCATCCGCCTCCAAATCATGTGGTTAATTTCAACCAGGCTAAAGTTATCAGGGCTATTGCGCGTGCACGTCCTACTTCAAAAGGCAGGAAAGGTCGATCACCAAAACAATGATTTTCTAACGGTATAATGGTTCTAAACTCAAAGAAAAGGGCTCTTTTTTTCTCCGCTGGCGAGCAGGAGATGAACATGAACGCTTATGAAGAATACAAGACCATAATCATGGCAAAATTCAACACCGCCACCGCTGTGAGAGCAAGGTGTGTTGGCATGTTTATAGGGTCATATCTGTGTATTAATATCTAACGGCAAGTGTCAACTGGTACAGAGGATCCCTCTACCGGTTCGAAACTGCAAGGTTGCAAGGTTGCAAGGTCCCCTCACCTCCTTCCTCGATGCAGTTTTGCATTTCCTTGTAAGTCGCCTTGAATAAAAGCGTCTGTTAAATGACTAAATGTGTTAATAACAAATGCAATAAATTGAAGCAGTGAAAATAAATTGTCTGTATTTCTCTCTATTCTTATCATGAGTCCACCTTAATCATTTTATACAATAATGATATGCTATGGTGTACTAATAACACTCATATAATTATCAGTGCTTTGTTCTCCGCATCACCGACACTACAAAAATGTACCACTCAGAAAAAAGCGCAAGACAGTCAATGTTCGACTGTGGTGTTTGCAATAAATGACTCGAGAAGGTCTTGTAAATTAATTCCTTGTCGGCTGAATCGGTAGCGCTCATACAAGAATAATGGATCTTGGCGATCGCAAAGAACTTTCTCCCTCCGCTAATCTAACTATCTAATATCAGTCCTTGGTCAATGGGATCCTTCCTTTTTCCGGGGGTGTGGCAAGCTTATCCAGCTACACTTAAGTTAGCCTGCGCTGGAGAAGGTAATTGCTAATCGATATGTTACTATGGTGGTTTATCAAAAGTTGCTTCCACGAACCAAAAAGAGGGGCGTTTTTTATCTTAGCCTGAAAATTAGCTCGCTAAACCGCTTAGCGAGCTACGACGAATACCCCCCTGTATAGGGTGACCAGATTTCCCAGACCTAAAACCGGGACACTTTGCGCGCGACCGGAATGCTCGTGCACGCACACGCTTTTTATCCTGAACATGTGCCCAGGTCAGACATAGACATAGATTTTGCCAACAGCACACGTAGGCCTACTGTTCACAACATAATGGGGTATCTCAGTTATTATTCATGCATTTTCTATGTAGCCTACATATCTAAGAAAAAATATTAAAAGACATTGAGTGAGTTTTGTGTGGGACCAACTTTATTTTTCAGAATTAAAGCATTCTTTTGGAAAATGTACCCACTGAACTTGTGAAAAAGTTTGTGAAAAGGTATTTTTCATTGCATGGCAATAAACAAACTATTTTCAACTGCTGCCACAGGCTTGAACTAAAGTTATGGTGACACTTTACAGTAAGGGTACATGAATTATGAATTATTATTGTGCTTTACTTCATTCCTTTATATCTTATGAATCATCAGGAATTGACATGAGTTCATAGCCTCTCATTCATGACCTCATGCATGAACAACACATCAACTAAAGCATTAGGTGGGTACATTATTAGGCACAAGTTGTGTTCAAATCAGAATTTGCGCAGTGATGACCACATTGTTTTGCATAAAAAAAAATAATCATGATCATACTTATTAAATCACAATTCATAATGATGTGCCGTACCTAATGCTTTAGTTGTGTTGTTCATTTATGAGGTCACGAATGACAAATGAACACGTCAATTCCTGATGATTCATGGGATATTAAGGAATGCAGTAATACAATAATCATTAATGACATAATGCATAATATTACATATACTACATCAATGAATTCATGCGTGAATTCATGATAATTGTATCCTGTACCCTTAGCGTAAAGTGTTACCATTGTTATTCCAACAACACACACACCCTATTGGAAACATTCATTCCTTATATTTGTTAGAGGAGTGAATTTGCTGATGTATCATTTTATTGGCTAACGTCCCCTCCTCAGCAGCCCGCTTGAGCTCACCACTTCCAGTGCTAACATTGCTAAAATAGGTGGCTATGCTGCTAGCCCCTGCCTCTACCCACCTGGGGTTATGTTTGGCTGTTTTCACATGATCTTTCACATCTGCGCTACCACCATGGCTTACAGAAAATGAGGTTTTGCAGTGTGTGCAGAACGCTGCATTATCATCGCCCTGGACTAGCTATGGATATAGCCTGACCATTAAAACGAGACAGATAGAAGAGGCTTTACGGTACGTGTCCACGGCATGCGATATCGTGCTGCTCTCATTGGGATAGAATGGGTGCGATTTGCTGCATACTGAGGAAAAAATCGTGTCTGCTGCCTGCAAAAAGTTGGGCTTGCTTTAACTTTATGCAAATGAGTGCGATTTGCTGCATGCTGAGAGCCAATCAGTTCGGCGTGTGTGTTATTTGGAAGCCAACGTAGTTCATAGGGGCGGGAGTAATCAAAAATATCGAAACAAGATGGCGGCGTCTCGGGACTCTGTTACTGGGAAGAATTTTATGTGAATAAAGGTTATCTACAGGACTTTTTATATGTCTAATCGACTCGGTTTGTTGTTTATATGCTACACGAATATTGTAGGTCTTGAACTCAAGCTCTCGACTATTACTGTTAGCTTGCCGCTAACACTTTAACCAAAAACCCATTGGAACACATAGTGGCTAGCTAGCTGCCAATAAGTTACCTATAACTAGGGTGACCAGACGTCCTCTTTTACCCGGACACGTCCTCTTTTACAGGACTTTTTATATGTCTAATCGACTCGGTTTGTTGTTTATATGCTACACGAATGCTGTGAGGTCAAACAGAATATTGTAGGTCTTGAACTCAAGCTCTCGACTATTACTGTTAGCTTGCCGCTAACACTTTAACCAAAAACCCATTGGAACACATAGTGGCTAGCTAGCTGCTAATAAGTTACCTATAACGTTTAATTGATTGTTGTTTACTTTGCACATGAGTACATTCGGGGACGAATGACCCACTCCAATATTAGCGATCTCAGTCACTACGCGGAGTTTGAGTATCTAATCATGTATTTAATGATGACTTTATTGACAGCACAAAACTGTGGGTGCTTCCAACATAACCGCGAGCGCTAAAAAGCAAAGCCCACCTGGCTATCCCTATCATGTCCCATGGGGAGGGGGGTGGGTTCTTTGATGCTCTTTTATCAGCAGACATTAAAATGGAGAAACTTATTGCTACCGTGGCTTCTTTCCCAATTCTTTACGACGCTTCCCTGGCCGATTATAAAAACACTTTATTGAAAAATGATGCATGGATGAAGGTTTCGGGCATTATTGGCTATGAAGGTGAGTTACATTTTTGCAATGTTAAATTAGTTTGACCTTAATTTGTCCGGCTGCAAGTGGAGTAATTAAATAGAGGTCATTGGCCTGACCACTGAGCATGAGCACACAATGACAGTCAATGACAAACGGTAATTACATTAGAATAGATAGATTATATTAGATTCAACCTTATTGTCATTGCACAAAGTAAGGGAAACCAGTACAACTAATGCAGTTTATCATCTAATCAGTAGTGCAATCATAAGAAAATTGCTAATCTAGCTAATTTAGCTAATGTGCTAATTTTATACCCAACCCAACCCTGATTGCATAATGGTGCAAATTTTGACAGTAAAAAAATTAGCAATATTGATTTTATATTTCTTCTTTTCTCTCTCTCTCCCTGTGTGTGTGTGTACATATTTTTTCATAGCCAAAGAGTGCATTAAAAAGTGGAGGGGTCTCCGTGACTCCTACATGAGAGAGAGGAAAAGGGAGAAGGAGAGGACCAGGAGTGGTGCAGGGCAGGTAACCTATAAGCCCTGGAAATACTTTGCTGTGATGGGCTTCCTGGCTCCCTTTGTGGAGCAAAGGGCCACTTCTGGGAATTTCCCGGCAGCAGGTCCAGAGGAAAGCCAGGATGTGGCCATGAGCCAAGCCGCAACAGAGGATGAGGATGAGGCAGAGGTGCCAGCAGAAGTGTCGCCCCAGGTGACCCCCAGACCCCCAAGTGAAGTCCCTGGGACCTCCAGCACCCCCACTGGACCACCAAGAAATAAAAGAAAGAGAGGCAGAAGGGCGCAGGACAGCTCCTTGTTTGAGGAGAGGGTCCTGACAGCCATGGAGAACAGGACCCCTCTCAGCGAGAGAAAATCAAAGTATTGTCGTTCTATCATTTACATATTATAAATACCAGTAACTGGCACACATTGTCTTACGTGTGATTTACCCCTTTAGAGGAATTTATATTCAAATTCTAAGGAAGGAATAACATACCATTGCTGTAGAAGTCTATAGTTCACATTACGGTGTTATTATACTATGAAATATATGTGTTATGATACTATATAATCAGTCCATACCACCCCCCCCCCCCCCAGTTCTACTTTGGTCTGAATAGTAAATGTACAGTACATTTACAAACCCTCACACAGTGCTTATACATTTTGGAAAATGCTTTTAATGATAAAGATGGGTGGCTCTTAAAAGAGCCTTTGGTTTTTGAGGGACAGGTTACGCTGGTGGCTGCCAGGTTAAAGCACCCTCTGCGTTAAAATAGGCAGAGAATGTCTCTCTGACGCGGATAGCAGCTCTGGCGGCGTTGTTGCTACCCACACGATCTGCATCCACGAGACCTGCTGATCCCTCCACCTGCCCAGACGTGTTAGGCTCTATGGTGGTCCTCCTCGGTCCTGTCATCCTCAGGTAGTTGTGGAGGATGCAGGTGGCCTTGACACAGTCCTCTGCTTTTGCTGCTTTGACTGAAATGACCCTCCTATACATCCTCCACTGACTGGAGAGGAGCCCAAAGGCGCACTCCACTACCAGCCTGGCACGGCTTAGCCGGTAATTAAATGCTCGCCTGCCTGTGGCGAGGTTCGTGCCAGGGAAGGGTCGCATGAGGTTGCAGCGCAGTGGGAAGGCCTCATCTGCCACAAAGACATATGGCATCAGGCCCCTGTCTTCTGCACCAGGAATGACGCGGTCTTCTGGCAGGTCCAACGTGCCATCCCTCAGGGCCTGACCGAAAGGGGAGTTGGACAGAGTTCCGCCATCACTGTTCCGCCCATAACCACCCACATCCACCATCCGGAAAACGAGATTTGCATCTACAACCGCAAGCAACACGATGGAGAATGTGTGCTTGTAGTTGTAGTACAGCGATCCGGAGTTGGAGGGAGCCTGGACAACGACGTGCTTCCCGTCAATGGATCCCACACAATTCGGAAAATTCCACTCTTGGAGGAATCCATCAGCAATGGCACGCCAGTCGTCCTTCTTTGGCACAGGCATGAACTCATCTACCAAGCAGTCCCAGATGACCTTGCACACCTCGCCAACAATTCTGGCTACTGTGCAGTGCCCCACACGGTAACTGAAACTGATGGTTATAAAGGAATCACCAGTGGCAAGGTATCTGTAAAAAACAAAGAAACAAAAAATATAATTCAACAATAGCTGTTCGAGGACATAGATGGATAGATAGATAGATGGATGGATACTTTATTAATCCCGAGGGAAATTTAGGATTAATCCCGAGGGAAATTTAGGACATATATGTTTTATAATTATAAGCTAATTGAAAATGTATACTTTAGCCTACATGCAATGCCCTGTATAATACATAATCCTAATACAAAATGCTATGCTAAATAAGCTTGCATACCACGCCGCTGTATGTCATAAAATGCCGTGCATGAACAGAAAAACTTTTACTCAGAAAAAAGTATCTCCAAAACTTACCGAAGGCAAATGGCGAGACGTTCTGCCGGTCCGATAGCTTCACGCATCACGGTGTCTTGCCTGGTGATCCCGGGACCTACTCGTGAGAGCAAATCATCAAACTGCTCAACTGAGAGCCTGAAATACCGCTGGAACTGTAAGTTGTCTAAGCGCAACTCCTGTACCAAGCGATGGAACTCGCCATAGGTCCGGCGCAATCGATGGATGGGGTGGACCCAATGAATGCGCTGCCGCTGCTGCTGCTGCCGTCTTCTCCGAAGGACAAGGATGAGAGCCAAGGTATCTCGATCGTCTTGATCCATGTTGAATGCAATGAAAATCTTGCTTTTGCGAACCCCTATTTATACTCGAAAACAGGCGCCAAATATAACCCTAAAACAAGCGCCAAATAGCCTCACATTGGTGCATTTCGCCTCTGATATGTGGGAATCCTGATTAAACTGTCTGATATATATGAATCAGATAGAATAAATTAACAAATTATAAATTTAATTAATCAGCCCATGACTGACTGCCGCAACATCTATCATTATTTTTTGGGGAGTTCACAAGCTAATGTGCAACATTAGCGCAGCACTGCAACCGAACTTGCTACTTGAACGTTGCTACAGCCAAACATGATTTTCCTGACCACGCCCCCCATACGACTTTACGCATGTAATTTGTGCCGTGGACACGTACAGTTAGCAACAATGTTTACAAATATACATTGTAACGCTGGCTGCACAGATTTTGCAGACACAGACCACTACGATTGACTGACACACACACACATTGTTCAAATCAACTGCTGGACGCTTTATTAGTCCTTCTACATGGGTTTAGTTAATGATCGGGCTATAATAAGTAGGGATGGGTATCGTTTGGGTTTTTTCCAATACCGGCGCTAAACCGATACTTTTAAAACGATACCGGTGCCTGAACTGATACTTTTTTTTTTTTAAGCACAAAGCGACGATTGACGACATTAAAGAAAGGCTTTTTTTATTCCCAAGGCAATTTTTTTCCTTCAAATTGAACAATATATTAACTGTTTAAAGTTTAAATAAAAAAAAACATACAAAACACTTGGCTTCAAACTACAGCTTCAAACTTTTTAACTTCAAACTATGAACATTATATTAACTGTGAACAACAGTTTATAGTATACTTAAATAAATATAAATAAATACAAAAAACAGCTTCAAACTTCTTTTGCAAAAATAAGAGCATATTTGCCTTTGGAGTGAAAAATGTATTATTTTGTTTGCATTTATATCATGAAAGAGTTGTTTACCTATGTTTTCTATCTTGTTTATAGTTCATCTTGTTACTTGAACACACTGAGTACGAGAAAATGTGTACTGCCCCTTTAAGAGACTACCTTAGGTTAGCTGTCATCTCCGTTTATTTTTCAGTCTTGGGTTGCTGATCTGTCTTTGACTCTTGCCTTCTCTCCCCTCTTTTCACGCAATTTGTTGCATTTGCTGCACGTCGCGATGTTTGAATCTTTTTGTGCGAAATACAGCCACACTTTTGACCGTTTACCTTTCGGTATTTTCTCTGTTAAAAGGTTGATGGCTAGTTCTGTTTGTGCTTGCTCTGTGAAATGCTGCCTGCTCTTCACCGTCATAAGACTGTTGCTATGAAAACACCAATGAGCGTGAGCGACACAAGACAAAGTTTACATTGGGAGCTGGGGCAGTTTTACATGTGCCCCACGGAATCTGCCTAGCGACCGTGTTCAATTGGCGCAGGCACCGAAATGAAGCACCGAAATCTGCGTTGCATTTCGGTCCGGGTAGGTACCGGTTGTATTGGAACCGGTTCCATATTGGTACCGGTTCTCGGTACCCAACCCTAATAATAAGACCACATCGGCTATGTAATCGCTGACAACCGGGACAATTTCATAGTGGTTGGTGTAAACCGGGACATTTTAGCGTCCCGACAGGTTTTTGTGGGGACTCGGGACACGCAACTCAAAATCGGGACTGTCCCGGTCAAACCGGGACGTCTGGTCACCCTACCCCTGTACCTAACTCCACCAACCTCCCGCACACCAAACGCAGGGCCTTTTAAAAGAGGATTCAACCTATCCCCATCATGCTCTACCAATCACTGGAATGGGCAACAGCTGGGCCCAACTCACTGCCAATGCCAATCACTGGCATGGGCAACAGCTGGGCCCAACTCACTACCAATTCACCCTGTGATATATTCAGACTATAAAAACCTCATCACATAGTCCCCCAGAAACCACACTCATCTATACAAGTAAGTATATGTCGCCATAAATTCTATTTTATGTCACTGACGATCTCTTGCTTGTGAAAACAAATGTTGGTGTAAACTGATTTCAAAAATATTCTTGTGGCTTTTAAACATTTCTCATCTCTTTTGCTAATACTAACATTTCTTTGAATCAAGGAAAGGAGAAAATGGAGAATCTCACAAGAATCCTACTCTTAGTATGTTTTGCAGTCTTGTCAGGTAAGAGGTGAAAAGTATTTGTACATATAAGACCCAGAGCTCACTACTTTTGGTTTGTAATCCCAGTTTCCTGTCATCCAGAGGGCAGTGACCTGACTGGGAGTGTCTTCACCTTCCCAACACTTGGACGCGTTGATCATGTGACTTTGACTCCAGCCGGGAGAAAGCCCCTGTCCCAAGCCAGTCTCTGTCTGCGCTTCTATACTGACCAGACAACTCGGAGTCCTTGCTTCTTCTCTCTGGCCACTGCTACCTTCACCAACGCCTTCTTACTGTGTCGAATGGAGGGGGGCTTTTTCAGAATCCATGTAGGCACGGCAAGCGCCGATTACTCAGGTTTAACGTACAATTTAAACGGATGGAACTCCGTGTGTGTGACTTGGGATGAAGAGGATGTCTCACAGTTTTTTATCAATGGACAGGCCAGTGTGAGAAAGCTCGCCCTTATGCCACAAGGCTGGAAAATACCCACTGATCATTTAATCATAGTGGGACAGGACCAGGACCGATATGGAGGAGGGTTTCAAACCAAGAATGCCTTCATAGGCCATTTAACTGATGTCCACATGTGGGATCATGTCATTAGCCCATGTGCAGTCCAACAATTCATGGATGAGCTGTCCATCCAGCCTGGTAATTACCTGAACTGGCAGAGCCTTAAATTTGAGACACATGGAAGGGCTAAGGTGGAGAAAAAGCAGTTGCTTTTAACAGGCAAGCAGCTTTTGAATTGTTAGACATGCAGGATGATTGAAAACGTGCAGATTTCCTGAAACCGATGTTATGATCTTAAAATCATCAGTTCAACATGAAGTGTATGTGAGAAGCTGAAACCATGTAAAGGAAATTGTCCATTAAAGGTCCTTAATTACAATGAGCCACATCATACCGTCTTTGTCTTTCTGTGTGTGTGTGTGTAAGTTTGATAATGATTTTCTTCCTTCATGTCTCAAATGTAGGTCTACAAACCCCTGATGGTGTTGAGTGGGCTTTTGAAGTCTTTAACAGTCGAAATGACAGCCTCAGCGCCATCATTTACAGACAATTGTCTTAAGGTTCAAATGGAGTGTTTTATGCTGGTATTTCAAGATGAACTTCACTCTGGTAGTTTTGTGGTAAAATCCTCTTCAGACACTCTGGTTATACATAATGATTTAAGACTATTCGGTATTTCGGTAGTTCATTGCTGCTAAGGGGAAGAGGAGGAAATTGACAAACAGGATATTCAAAGTTCAAGTAGCAAGTTCAGGTGCAGTGCTGTGCTAATGTAGCACATTAGCTTGTGAACTCTCAAAAAAATTATGATGATGTAGCAGTTAGTCATGGGCTGATTCATTTAATTTATAATTTGTTAATTTATTCTATCTAATTAATATATATCAGCCAGTTAAATCACGAAAACGTTATATGTAACTTATTTAGCAGCTAACTAGCTAGCTACTATGTGTTTCCAATGGGTTTTCGGTTGAGGTGTTAGTGGCAAGCTAACAGTAATAGTCGAGAGCTTCAGTTAAGACCTAAAATATTTTTTTTGACCTCACAGCATTCGTGTAGCATATAAACAACAAACCGAGTCGATTAGACATATAAAAAGTCGTGTACAAACCCCTGATGGTGTTGAGTGGGCTTTTGAAGTCTTTAACAGTCGAAATGACGGCCTCAGCGCCATCATTTACAGACAATTGTCTTAAGGTTCAAATGGAGTGTTTTATGCTGGTGTTTCAAGATGAACTTCACTCTGGTCGTTTTGTGGTAAAATCCTCTTCAGACACTCTGGTTATTCATAGTGGTTTAAGACTATTCGGTATTTCGGTAGTTCATTGTTGCTAAGGGAAAGAGGAGGACATTGACAAACAGGATATTTGACAGTAACGGTTCTAAGAGATTTTCCACTCCTGGGGTTAACTCATGGTTAATCTCTCTGCTTTGAAATCTTTTACTCTGAAATATCAGTGAAACACTCTGGAGGTATACCAGTGCCTCTACTGTAGATGACATTTGTGGGCAGACCACAGGAATGTAATACAAATGTTTCTGAAATGTGCAACAGAATGGTTGTCATAAAGGGCATTGATGATTGTAACTCCGACTACATCTGCACTAATCACCACTATTGCTGCTCGTGTTCTTACTGTTCATACCCCTTATATCTTATATCGTACTGTATATATCCTACTTACAGTATTTATTTTTATATTACCACTATACATATGCACATACTCTGCACTCTTCTGCTTTTTGCACTTCTGGTTAGATGCTAACTGCATTTCGTTGTCTCAGTACTTGTACTCTGTGCAATGACAATAATGTTGAATCTAATCTGATCTAATCAGAGCCAGTGTTAGTGTAGGAGCAGAGAAGGAAGCCTTTTAAGACTTCAATTTATCACACTCTCTCTGTCTTTACTCCATAGGGTGCATACTGTTTAGCCTATTCAGGAGAAATACAGTATTCTGTGGAAAATCATATATGGTTGCCATCAAATCCAGGATGCATCTAACTGCTCCAACAGGATGACTGGTTAAGATCCTAACTGACCTGGGTATTAAGAATATGACTGAAAATGTGCAGATTTCCTGAAACAGGTGTTACGATCTTAAAATCATCAGTTCAACATGAAGTGAATGTGAGAAGCTGAAACCATGTAAAGGAAATTGTCCATTAAAGGTCCTTATTGACAATGAGTTCTATTCTTGGAGTGTCTAACATATCAGTCTACATACTGAATAAAGCTGAATAAAGAATTAAGTAAACATAACAATTTGAAACTGATTAATCACGCATGTCACAAATCATTGTCCACACTAGGTTTTACACAGTTCTGCTCACATTATGAATCACCTGAATGTACGTCTTTGATGCAAAAATTCATTCAAAAGTATCTTTGTAAGGGTGAACTATCAATCCTATTGTGTGGTTCATATCAAAGCAAATATTTCTGTATTTCATAACATGTGTGTTAGAAACTTCCATGGCTGAAAACATCTCCAAATAACTTGGAGAAATATGGACAGTATTAGTATGCACATAGAACATTTAAACAGATTTACAAGCATCTCTCGGTGGATGCATATGACCGTGAAATGATATATATACAGTATATATAATATATATACATACAAAAAAACGAAACTTAAGCGTATTTCTTTTTCACCTGGGAAAACTCAACTGGTTCAAATGAACACAACATGTATGGATGTTTAATTAACATAAAATTACTGCATGATTGTTCACGCTAATTTATTGCAATGAACAATTGGCATGATATTCGGGCCATATATATATATATATATATATATAAATTTAAGTGATGCAATGGAAAAAAAACATTGAAAGAAATAAATCTAAATTATTGTTTTTTTCTTAGTTTTTGGGTAATAAATTCCCTTTTGTGCACTCATGTCATGTGACATGGCACACTGTGAGGTGCAACGTTAGATGCTATTTCCCTCTCTCTATGTTTTCAACCCCTAACAAGGCCCCTGCTTGCCACTATTGTGTGTGTTTGTATAACACACCATGCCACAGTTGGGCTGTGTACTGACGTCAGTTAAAAAAATGTTTGCCCAATGCCCGCCCCTCCAGCCTCCCCACAGCACAAAATGTCAAACTCCACCCCAGTCAGTGACTCGCCAGTAGGGGGCTCTGGTCTGGATCTAGATCTGCCCAATCACCATCTTGACACCGACACCAACCTGTACCTAATTCCACCAACCTCCCGCACACCAAACGCAGGGCCTTTTAAAAGAGGATTCAACCTATCCCCATCATGCTCTACCAATCACTGGAATGGGCAACAGCTGGGCCCAACTCACTGCCAATGCCAATCACTGGCATGGGCAACAGCTGGGCCCAACTCACTACCAATTCACCCTGTGATATATTCAGACTATAAAAACCTCATCACATAGTCCCCCAGAAACCACACTCATCTATACAAGTAAGTATATGTCGCCATAAATTCTATTTTACGTCACTGACGATCTCTTGCTTGTGAAAACAAATGTTGGTGTAAACTGATTTCAAAAATATTCTTGTGGCTTTTAAACATTTCTCATCTCTTTTGCTAATACTAACATTTCTTTGAATCAAGGAAAGGAGAAAATGGAGAATCTCACAAGAATCCTACTCTTAGTATGTTTTGCAGTCTTGTCAGGTAAGAGGTGAAAAGTATTTGTACATATATGACCCAGAGCTCACTTCTTTTGGTTTGTAATCCCAGTTTCCTGTCATCCAGAGGGCAGTGACCTGACTGGGAGTGTCTTCACCTTCCCAACACTTGGACGCGTTGATCATGTGACTTTGACTCCAGCCGGGAGAAAGCCCCTGTCCCAAGCCAGTCTCTGTCTGCGCTTCTATACTGACCAGACAACTCAGAGTCCTTGCTTCTTCTCTCTGGCCACTGCTACCTTCACCAACGCCTTCTTACTGTGTCGAATGGAGGGGGGCTTTTTCAGAATCCATGTAGGCACGGCAAGCGCCGATTTCACAGGTTTCACGTACAATTTAAACGGATGGAACTCAGTGTGTGTGACTTGGGATGAAGAGGATGTCTCACAGTTTTTTATCAATGGACAGGCCAGTGTGAGAAAGCTCGCCCTTATGCGACAAGGCTGGAAAATACCCACTGATCATTTAATCATAGTGGGACAGGACCAGGACCGATATGGAGGAGGGTTTCAAACCAAGAATGCCTTCATAGGCCATTTAACTGATGTCCACATGTGGGATCATGTCATTAGCCCATGTGCAGTCCAACAATTCATGGATGAGCTGTCCATCCAGCCTGGTAATTACCTGAACTGGCAGAGCCTTAAATTTGAGACACATGGAAGGGCTAAGGTGGAGAAAAAGCAGTTGCTTTTAACAGGCAAGCAGCTTTTGAATTGTTAGACATGCAGGATGATTGAAAACGTGCAGATTTCCTGAAACAGATGTTATGATCTTAAAATCATCAGTTCAACATGAAGTGTATGTGAGAAGCTGAAACCATGTAAAGGAAATTGTCCATTAAAGGTCCTTAATTACAATGAGCCACATCATACCGTCTTTGTCTTTGTGTGTGTGTGTTTGTGTATGTATGTAAGTTTGATGATTTTCTTCCTTCACGTCTCATATGTAGGTCTACAAACCCCTGATGGTGTTGAGTAGGCTTTTGAAGTCTTTAACAGTCGAAATGACGGCCTCAGCGCCATCATTTACAGACAATTGTCTTAAGGTTCAAATGGAGTGTTTTGTGCTGGTGTTTCAAGATGAACTTCACTCTGGTCGTTTTGTGGTAAAATCCTCTTCAGACACTCTGGTTATACATAATGGTTTAAGACTATTCGGTATTTCGGTAGTTCATTGTTGCTAAGGGGAAGAGGAGGACATTGACAAACAGGATATTTGACAGTAACGGTTCTAAGAGCTTTTCCACTCCTGAGGTTAACTCATGGTTAATCTCTCTGCTTTGAAATCTTTTACTCTGAAATATCAGTGAAACACTCTACTGTAGATGACATTTGTGGGCAGACCACAGGAATGTAATACAAATGTTTCTGAAATGTGCAACAGAATGGTTGTCATAAAGGGCATTGATGATTGTAACTCCGACTACATCTGCACTAATCACCACTATTGCTGCTCGTGTTCTTACTGTTCATACCCCTTATATCTTATATCGTACTGTATATATCCTACTTACAGTATTTATTTTTATATTACCACTATACATATGCACATACTCTGCACTCTTCTGCTTTTTGCACTTCTGGTTAGATGCTAACTGCATTTTGTTGTCTCAGTACTTGTACTCTGTGCAATGACAATAATGTTGAATCTAATCTGATCTAATCAGAGCCAGTGTTAGTGTAGGAGCAGAGAAGGAAGCCTTTTAAGACTTCAATTTATCACACTCTCTCTGTCTTTACTCCATAGGGTGCATACTGTTTAGCCCATTCAGGAGAAATACAGTATTCTGTGGAAAATCATATATGGTTGCCATCAAATCCAGGATGCATCTAACTGCTCCAACAGGATGACTGGTTAAGATCCTAACTGACCTGGGTATTAAAGATATGACCTTGTGCCCTTGTGAGTACACTGCACTAGGGTTACACTGCACTTTAGTGAAGTCAAATACGTTTCGGAAGAAGTTTCCAAGCTTAGGCAAGTTATATTGTGTCATATCAGACATTTCATCAGAATGAGTAACTCAAAGGAGAAACAACCAACAGAGGCCTCTCCTCTCCCATTTTGTTAAATATATTAATATAACAAACATCAGCTAGGGTGAGGTTGAAAATGAGTTCATTTCCATACACCAATAATTTTTATGTATCATTTTTAAAAACATTGTTTTTCATTCATTATTCTGTAGGATCTAAATGAATGGCTGCCAGACATATTCTGCAGTTTGTTCACACTTGTAAATTATTTAAAGATTTCACAATTAATTATTCAATGGGTGGGAAAATCATTGCTTTGACAGATTACACCGATTTGAATGTGTCACAACACACCCAAAAGTCTCCAAATGGTTTCACCACCTCCAACTCAGTAACGACTTCTTTTTCTCTCAGGTCTGTTGCAATTTACATTTCGGTCCTCTCTCTATCTCTATAAACCCCTTAGAGTTTTAGATTCCCTAGATTCCCTGCAGGACATGACACTAGAATCAGTACTCTGGCTTGATTTATTCCCTTCAGGCAGATGTGTAAACAGGTTCATAACCTCTCCACAGACTGAAAGCGCATTAAGAGACCACATTAATGCTGGTAACCAGCGTCTACAAGGCCGTATGGGCCCTGTGCTATTGAGAGAGAGGAAAAGAGATCCTACTGGCAAAGTGAGGAATATAAGTGCACATTCGCTCTGCTCAATGCAGCCTCATGAGGTTTGACACGGCTGGAGATGCACACCAGGAGAGATCAGCCAATCATGTGTGTCGTCAGTGCTAAACGCAGAGGCTCAGCCAATCATGTGTGTCGTCAGTGCTAAACGCAGAGGCTCAGCCAATCATGTGTGTCGTCAGTGCTAAACGCAGAGGCTCAGCCAATCATGTGTGTCGTCAGTGCTAAATGCAGAGGCTCAGCTGTACTGGTGAGTTTCCATGACATTTTATTGATTGACGAAGCTGTTTTGCGGGGCATTTGGAACTGTCAGTCATTTCAGTGTGTGCATTAGTGTTACATATTCCATGTGTCAACCTAGCTTTTCAATATTCTGCATGTATTTCTCTGGTTCAAGTTCACTGCAAAGCTGACATGAGATGATCCTGATACGTAACACAATGTGGAAAACTTGAAAGGGTCAGAAAACGTTCCGTATGCACTGTTGCTTTTTTGACCCTTTCCACATTGTGTTATGTGTCAGACACATCTCATTCACAAAATGGATTCGATTCATTTGATTTCTCATCCATCTACACACAATACTCCAAAAGGGCAAAGCAAAAACAGGTTTTTGGAGTGTTTTGTAAGTTTATTAAAAATAAAAGACTGAACTATCCCATTTACACAAGTCTATAGTCCCTTCACTTAGCACTTGATCAAAGCACCTTTGACAATAATGACTGCCTCAGGTTTTCATGCGAATAATGCTACAAGCTTGGCACACCTTTCTTTTGGAAGTTTCTCCTATTGTTCTCGCAGAACCGTTCGAGCTCAAGCAGATTGGATGGGGAGCGTCAGTGCCCACTGCACAGCCTTTTTCCAGTCTCTCCAGAGAGGCTCTGTTGGGTCCAGGTCCTCAGCGATCCACATGACCTCACGCAGTCATTAACACAAGACACTGGAGCAGCACTTCCCACCTCGACTCTCTTTAACAAAACCTTCACTATAGGATGCATATGCATATTTCTGTACCATGATCAACCTTTTCCTTAGGTCTTCTATATGTTGACTGTGCTCTCATGAATACCACACACAATAGTGTGTGCTTGTTGTCAGTGTACTGTGTGTGAAATAGCATTAGTTACATTGCATGAGATGATGACAGTTGTCTGGCTTGTCAACAGCTTGCCCGTGTCGGTGAGTTTTCTGCGGCTGCAGTTTCTGTGTCTGTCTGGCACATGGACTACTTGTCCGCTGTGTATTTTGCCAGGGGTTGATGGATGACTGGTGTGCCGTTATCAGAGGCTTCTCTCTCCTTTCCAAGCAGTGCCCTGCACCCAGGTGAACTCCATTAAAAGCGCTCGGCTATTTGCCGCTCGACGCACTTGCCACTTTCTCTCTTGGCTACACACTTTCTGTTTTTTTTGCTCTCTTTCAAATGGAGAAGGCTGTTTAATCCAGGAAAAAGTAATTAGTTTTAATAAGCTGCACGCTGGAGATAAAAATGCATGGTTGACGAATAGCACCTAAGGACTTGGGGATTGGTGGCATTTCTGTGTATCTAGCAACAACACTCTTATTAGAAACGACCCCATTTATGAATGATATCTTATTCTGCATCTCAGGGAGGCAGCTTTCACTGAAATGAGAAGATAATACACAAGAAATACTATCTCTAATTTTAAAACAACTTACGGTACATAACACTCTTAATATCCAATTACAAATAAATACAACATGCTCAACAACTCGTTTTCTTTCCATATCATTGCTGTTTTGATGAATTCTTCTGAGGATGTTGGTGCTGTACATGGCGACAGCTTGTGCGTGGCCTTCCATAGCTCACTGGATGTGATGCTGAATTGCTTGTGTTGATAATTAAGTGGCTGTACACAAAGGCTCTGCTCATTCAGCAGCCTCCACTTGTCCTCTTGGCCGGGGAGAGGAGAGGACATCAGGCAGTGCCATCGTAAATCTCCATAACCCCACACCCAAATGGCTTGGCATGGTTTCCTACCAAACAACAGTGATCAACAGGGCTGCCAGTGTGGGTTTCATTCCACCGCGGGTTATCACGCGGGCATCTTCCTTCACGGATGATGCTTTATTTGAATTAGAGACACTAAATAAAGAACTACAGGGAGTTTTTAGAGAATCGGTATATAAACTAGTGCCTGAGTAGAAAATACTGCCTACAACTCAAGTCTCATTTCAGATTCTATCCCTGAATGCTGAAGATGGTTTGCAAATTGGCAAACAAAGAGGGAAGAATGGTTATTGGCGCTAAAAGTGGCAACTTCTTCACAGCGCTGCAAGACCCTCTCACATGCCAATTATGGTTTTAACACCAAAGGCCATGGAATCAACCACATGAACACTGCCATCATCATCATCATCAGCAGCAGCAGCAGCAGCATAAACAATGATTGAGGCAACTTCAGCAACCAAAAACAAAAAGAGAGCCGAGAGTTCAAATCCAACAAGGCTCCTTGGCTACATCTGACTGTATGTGACGGTCTGGCTACAACTCGTTTATGTACTGAACTGTGAGGTATCATTCACAACATGGTATAATATCTACTCGTCACAAGTGTGGATACTCTTTATGTGTTTCACCTGCAGTGCGCCACCCTGCATGTGTACACACACACACACACACACACACACACACACACACACACACACACACACCCTCTTTCCTTCTCCCATGGCCAAACTGAATACATCAGGCACCGGATGAATGGTGTTTGATTGAAGCATCATTACACGGCTCTCGTAATCAGGAGTCCTGCCTCCTGCATCATTCCCTACAGGCTCTTTATACTCGGCACATGCTGGAATATTGTCCGTGGGCATCTGGAACGGCACAGCCCCTAAGAGGAATACAAAAACTCCATTTCCTTTAGCTTCAATTCCTGCTCATTGTGCCTTTGCCGTGAAGTTAACAGCTTCACCTGGGGAATGAAAGGATGAAGAGTGCAACCAACACACAAACACCCTTCCGGGTCCACCCCCCCCCCCCCCCCCACCTCTAAAATACCTGCACTTAAAGGCTTCATTGAGCTCAGAGATGCTGTGATCTATGGCAGAAATTTCAGCACACGTTGCCTCAAACCCCTAGGTATGATATTTTCGTTTGTACTTGATCATTTGTTCTCTCCTCTACTGCGCGTTCTGTCTTTGTTTCTCACCACTCTTCCCTAGGCAGCCTGTGTTATTTTTAGCCACTGTGACTGTTCTTCCCTCCCACAAGATAACCATTTATTTGTATCATATCTAATTATGACTTATTACATAATGCAATGCCAATGTAAAACTGACAGCTCATATTGAAGCATTTAGGAATGCAGGAGACCGCGTGTATGTTTTGGAGTGTTTTGGTTCTGTTTTACATTTTTTATAATAGTTAGATTAGCTGTCTGTCTTTTTAGCAATCTTAAAAATAGATGCTGCGAGAAGAGACATTTTTGAAACTTGAATTAGCTTTCTAAACAGCAGCTTAACATTTCTACTAAACAAAATGTATTAACGAATAAGGTTAAAAATGTGGGCAATTACTTTTTGTGCCCACGCAGCATACAGAAGGAATGCAGTGGATGTCTATGGTGGATGTCTATGGTGGCTGTCTGGTGATCATCAACAGCTTTAATCACAATAGTTTCATCAGGTCTTAAACACCCAAGGAGTCCCTTTAAGGCCTGACCCTAGGTCTGATACATGGATGAGGTCAAAATCTCCACTCAGATGGCGAAATCCTAACAGGCACTTGCTTGAGAGTCAGAATGACACAGAAAATATGGCAACCCTCCAGATGATCCCTAACTTTTCGTCACAGAATTAACAAACATCTATTAAAATACGACGTGCGGATAAAAAACCCTCAGCTGAATACGCTTCAATGTTTAAAACATTTCTGACTCATTTTACTGGAGTGGCACCCAGATGAAAAAGAGAACATTCCGTCTCTGGAAGAAAATTGCTCTCCGTTGAGACTGTTTGTGGCGGGAGGGGTGGGGTTTTTAATCAGAGTAAATACCCAGATCCTGAGCCATGATAAAGCGGAGATGGAGAGAAGCCTTATCACCTGCCCTTGGCCCTCACTGCAAATAAGCCCTGTGAGGGAAAAACAGTCAAGCATCCAACTGTAATTAAATATCCAGCTACAGTCTGTGTGGGATTGATAGATCTATAAATAGTCACTGCAGCAAACTTTTCTTCTTTTGCTCTATCGGTTTCTTTTCTCTTTAGTGTCTTGTTCACGGCTCTCTGGCGGAGGGTAGCGAGGCTTGGTGTTGGCTATTACTGTTGCAATAAAGAAGCCTGTCCTCTCTGGAGACCAAAAGAACATTTCCTCCTGACTTGCTCCTGATATGCCAAATTTCAGGATGTGGCTCCTATCAGATGAAGTAATGACCAACTGACTGCATGAGAGTGTTGAGAACCCCAGTGTCGCGTAGATGAGTAAGACATGGACATTAAAATAACTGCATAACTTAGAGAGTGCGTAACAAACATTTTTATTAATGAAAAGACAAGTCCGTGATCCAATTACATGACCTTGTTGATTATACATTTTGATCGGATCTTGCTCAGCAATCTCAATCTGATCATGTTTGTTCACACTTTGCATTATTCCTTGTCCAGGTACAGACTGCATAAGAATGCAGCTTAAAGGAGGGTAAACGTGGTCTAGTTTCGACTGATAGCTCAGCTGTGTCAATATAACCTAATATCATTTCTCCCCCCATTTATTTTAATCTTTTAGTGCACAACCAAATTAAATGTCTATGTTGGACCATGGCACGAAAGGGATAAGCTCATCCCATATATGATATAGGAGACTAAAAGGAAAACATTATGGTGTATTGACTAGATCTGTCCCATTCAAGTCAGAACGAATGTTATAAGATCTGGTAAACAATGTGTGCCCTGTCTTTGAAATCCATGTTCAACTGTGCATCCATGGGGAGATAATGCCCCGAGAAAATTCAAGCTTTCACTGGGCACCGGCTCTCCACCAAAGCACTTTCTGAAATTGCCTGGCTCAAAATTGATTCCCTTTACAAAAGCTACACCTGCTCTTCTCTTTTTTTTTAGTGATGCTCCAAAATCCCAGCGGAAAGAAAAAAAGAAGACGAAGAAAATTGGGGGTAAATTATCTGTTGAATCACCCAGCACACCCAGGCACCCAGACCCAGAGATGGAGAAGCCGAGGTGGGCTCCACAGGGGCAGCGGCCCTCCACCCTCTGCCTGGCGACTGGAACTACGGGAAGACAAACTTCAAAAAAGAGGACAAACTTCTACACTACTTATTAATAACCCCAATAAAAACAAATGCATTTATTTTTTGCTGTTTAAAGGGTGTTATACATAGGAGAGAGCATGTGTAAAATAATATGTCGTCAGAACACTGGTAAATCATTCATTAATTGATTAATAAGCTAGTGCCTGAAGATATTTAAACATATTCTGAAATATTCTTTATGATCATGAATGCATAGTCTCTTATCCGAGAGCAAAATAATGTTCTCTCACAGCCAAACACAGTAAAAATGTGACCATAACCCACAGTGATCTGATATTGTTTGGAAGTACCGCCTAGACTTCAACACTTGATATGAGGGGTCTAGGGAGGATCTAGAGTGCAAACCGTGTCCGTGGGTGTCCTTGCTATTGTTGATTAATTGGTATTGTTTGCATGGGTCTATTGAGTTCAGTAAAATGTCAGCATATTTTATTCATGTGTTGTGAGGGTTGGACCTGACAGCATGGTCTCTCATTAGTCTGGTCATACTGCTTTAATTGCAGCAGCTTCCAGGTCGTGTCTCACCATCGAGTGTGAGCTTCACCAGTGCCCTCTCTGACCCTTCTCAAATACACTCAGCACTACTTCCTATTAAGAGTATTCTTTTTTGGTACACTGAAAAGGAGGTATATAACCCCCCCCCCCCCAATTAAAGACAATGACCCCTGTAATGACATAGGTAGCAAACCTAAATGGAGGTGGAATTGTGCACCGCATACCCAAGTAAGCTGCAAGCAACAGAGCCGTCATGGCCACTAGAGAGGACATTTTAAGGACAGAAGTTGCAGTTTGTTCTGGGTAAGTAATGTTAGTTTTCAAACTTTTTTTATTGAGTGACCTATATTTCTTAAATATTAAATATTTCTTTGAGGGCTTTAAGGCCACTAATTCCCCTCAACAAATACAAACAACCTATTTATCAGAACCTTTGCTGATAAGATGGATGGGCCTGTCTGAAATGCATGAGGCTATTCCAATATAGCTCATGGACTTTGCAGATTTGTTTGCCTAAATTTGACTGAAGCCAATGATCCCTCTGTCACTTTGAGTGTGTGAGTGGGTAGAACAAAGCCTACAAAGGTCACATTGTAATTGTCTCTGTCACATGCCTTAAAAAAAGGATTTTTTTTTAAAATCTGTTACCATCGAAATTTCACGTCTTATAAAACAAGCGTCCTATTATGATATGCCAGATGAGTATATTATTATGAATGATTGTGGCTACTGTGCCCAAAGGGAACTCTCTGCAAATCAGGCTCCATCAGATTCATTCCAGACAGGGCCACTGTCCTCACGGAGTCTCCATAGTACACAGCTAAAGAAGTCCGCACAGTCATGTCACTGTCCTCACGGAGTCTCCATAGTACACAGCTAAAGAAGTCCGCACAGTCATGTCACTGTCCTCACGGAGTGTCCATAGTACACAGCTAAAGCAGTCCGCGCAGTCATGTTTCTACATTATTCCTTTCCTAATGAAAACTTTAATCAACAGCTCGATTCACTATTGATTTGCAGCATCACTATACGGAATTGCAAATCATTTCCGTCAGTTTGTGAGCGCTGCTAACGTAGGCAAGGGAGCATGGCATTGTTCTGTGGAAGGCTGCGTTCCATTTCGGAGTCCAATAAAGTGTCCAATAAAAACACTGTATTCATCTGAGGGGCCATGACAGTCCAGCATGGCTACCACAACAGCACTCCCCCTGCGGACACGTAGACCTTCCTAAAGTTTAGGTTGTTTTGCGTTTGGGCACCTTATCAAGAATGTATTGACGACTTTGGCACGGCTGTCGCTGTCCCACAAAACAGGGCGTGTGTGCAAGCTGAGGCAGCAGCTGCATGTAAATGAACGAGTGGCACAGCACCTTAAGGTAGAATGGTAAACCATTTGGACAGATTCAGACTGACGGAGTTACTTCTTTTTGAAAGGAGTATAACTTTATTATTTTATTATTATTGTATTACTTTTATTACTCTCCTAATATTGGAAGGGACATGCCCCCCCCCCCCCAGCTTACAAAAGGTAGGCATACTGTTACAGCAGAAAATGAAATTGGCTTGTGTGTATAAAAGTGTGGGAGTGAATGCAGGCATAAAAGGGATGAGTAACAAAGAGATGCTTTTACGAAGAAGTAATGCAAGTGCTCTCTCTGCCTTTCTTAACTATATATCATATTAAGCCAGATACATTTAACAACATCTACGTATATGTATGGAGTGATGAATAGCTAGCCACAGCGCTTCCCAAAGCACCACTGAGCATTATCAAACAGAGCCTTCTCACATGGCTGCCATGGTCTCACCAGATCACATCTAGTCTGTGCTTCATAGAACGTTTTGTAAGAGCTGGGCATTGGCTTGGAGCAATGCCTGGTAAGTCACACTTTTAATACGCCAGGCCCCCGCAGTGATTCTGCAGTACCAACTGTGTGGTATTTTTAAAAGGAGGGGGGAGGAGAGACGAAGTGATAAGACGAGAGGAGAGGAGAAGAGAGGAGAGGAAGGGAGAGGAGATGACAGGATCTTCAGTAACTTGAGATGTGCTCCAAACTCTGAACTCCTACACTCATGAGCTCTGAGGCGTCGCTGCGCTGTGAGGTGCAGTGTGTGGGGAGCCCCGGTCCTCCGGTCCTGTGGCTGAGCCCTAATCTGCATACTGAGGTGGCTGAAGCAGTGCGAGCAGCTTGGGTCTGACTAAGCCTACTGGCCAGGCCCACCCACGCACCACTACTGCTGCTGCTTCAGACCTCCACCACTCAAACGCCATTCACACACAGCACAGCGGGAGGCAATACATGCCTTTAGTGTGTGTGTGTGTTTGTGTGTGTGTTTGTGTGTGTGTATTATAAGATGCATGCATTTTGTTAGTATCCTCTCTAATGTTCAAGGGACTCTGGCTGTTACGTGTCTATTGTGTTTGTTTTGACATGTGCTCCTTGTGTTTTTGTTATGCCATGTGTTTTCTGTTTTGTTCTGACACTCCGCCCCACCTGCCTTGTCACTTCCTGCATTTCCCTGTGATCATCTACCACACCTGTCCTGTTAATCAGTCTACTTGTTGTCTTGATTAGTTTCCCCTGCCTCCTGTTTGCTTCCCACCAATTATCTGTTTCCCCTCCAGTATTTAAGTTCAGTCTGCCCTTTGTTCTATGTCTGGTCGTAACCTAAGATCTGTCTGAAGAACCTGGATTGTAACTCGTCTGTTTTCTGACTATCTGCTGGCTTGAGATAAGTTGTTGTTTTTGGGTTTCTTCGTCTGCTCTGACTGCTCTGACTGCTCTGAGTTTTTTGGATCTTTTGTGCGTTACCTTTTTGGATCTTTTGTGCGTTACCCTTTTGAATTTTTAATTGACCTTTGTTGTACAAATAAACCCTATTTTTTCCCCCCGCATTTTTGGTCTGCATTTGGGTCTCTTTTTCCCCGGAGTCTAACACATTTATGTATGGCATCAGGGAATTGTTTGAGTTTAAAAGAAAGCTTTCATGCTTTTTTGAACATTTGTATAATATTACTATGTACTAAATGTAACGTAATATTTAGCACGTATTACAAATAATACAGCAATTAAATCTCGACACTTTGCACTTTATCCAAGGTGCATGGACATTGTGTTGGCAGCACAACTATTTGTTTTATACAGAGCACATAATCCCAAATTAATCTAATAAACTCTGGTGTTTTTTAACGCGGGCCCTGTTTTTGCTTCCAAATTTTTACTCTGGACAAAATTTATGAAAATCTTTCCAATATTGAACTGTCATAAGTCATACAGTCCTAACTAAAGAAACCACAGAAAATAACTCAGACAGACAGTTATGTACTGGACAGATTTCTAGCATTTTTGTCCCAGGTAAAAAATTTGATCCAAAAGGAAGGGAAAATTGGGCCCAAAGTTCTCCTTTAATTACCGCACTATATGAAAGAAAGCAGAATAATAAATATGCACACTTGAGAAAAGCGTGCGTCTGAAAGTTGCAGTCAAGTTAACAAAAATGTATAAATAGACCCACCAGGAAAATATACCCGACCAACCTCCATATCTATATTTTATAGCGCTTCTTTCAATTACATCAGTTTCAGTTCCATAATCTCCCTTGAACAGCTGGTGTTGACATCTCTATTACCAGTAGCTATAAAACCCATAACAAACACACAGCGCGAGAGAGGGAGGTATAGAGAAAGCGCAGTCACAGACAAGTGTCTGACCTTGTCCTAAACAACATCTGACAGAAGTTTAATACATCCTCCTCTTCTTCGTTGTTGAATTTGCCCGTGCCAGCACAGCTCCTCCAGGCCCATCTGGGCCTCCCCATCACCAGCTCCTGCACAGGGGCAGCACAGAGAGGCAGCACAGAGAGGCAGCACAGAGAGGGAGGCAGGCAGCACAGAGAGGCAGACAGCACAGGCAGGCAGCACAGAGAGGGAGGCAGGCAGCACAGGCAGGCAGCACAGAGAGGGAGGCAGGCAGCACAGAGAGGCAGACAGCACAGGCAGGCAGCACAGAGAGGGAGGCAGGCAGCACAGGCAGGCAGCACAGAGAGGCAGGCAGGCAGCACAGAGAGGCAGGCAGGCTGTGGCTGCAGCTGCTGTTGGCTGTGCTCTGGCACAGGATGAACTTGAGAGCAAGCCAACATTGTTGCACAGTGCAAACTGATGGTGACACACACAGAGAATGTCTTCATAAGAGTGTTTGCTACAACTAGTAGAGTACGGTGCTAACACCACCAAGGCCAAGGACTTGATACCCAGGGAGAAAACATTCCGATTAAAAGTGTGTATGTGTATCTGTATCTGTGTGTATCTCTATTCAATATAAGTCGGTTTGGAAAAAAGCATCACCTTAATGAATGTATGTAAATGAGACTTACTGTTTGAGAAAAGCCATCCTTTTAATTTAGAATCCAAAGTGTTTGTGCTGTAACAATTCTTTTAAAAAACATTTTAACTCTACACACAGAGAAGAGTTCAGTGGGGGCTCTTGTGGGCAGATTCAGGATTCTCCACCAGTTTTGATTTGGAAACTACAGAGTATTCAGTGCTCTTCTCTGGCCGCCCACCCTCACCCTTTGGTTTCTTCTTTGCTAGAGTTGGATTGATTTTTAATGTATTGCTGTTACGCGCATTCTCCTCCGCAACCAAACCGATCTGTAAAACGCGTAATTTTGCATAATCAGCTCCATGAGTCATCAGAGGTTGTCTTAGAGAGGTGGTGAGGCGTATTAGCATATGTAAGCCCTGCCAGGTAAAGCATATTGATAGCATAAGAAGGCAAAGTGCCTGGAATAGATGTTTCGTTTTTTTTCAAATGCATTTCTGTTATCAGATTATGACTCAGCAGTCTCAGGGAACGTGGGGTGGGCGTTGGGAGTTAGACGATTATGTAATGTAAAGTTAGGCTCTCTAGTCGATTTAACAACTATTTGGAAAATCAGTGCAATTCACAGCATTGAGAGATCTACGCATGAAGGAATGCCATTCCAAGTGTCAAAAGCGGGACATTTATCAATAATTATCCACATTTTCGTGACCACACCTTGTAGGACAATAAATAGTGGATGACTAGTTTCGACAAAAAGATCTGGTATAGTAGTAACCATATTGAAATGTGCACTCACTGGAATAAGACAATTAATTCACGGTGTAA
Source organism: Clupea harengus (assembly GCF_900700415.2). Taxonomy (NCBI): domain Eukaryota; kingdom Metazoa; phylum Chordata; class Actinopteri; order Clupeiformes; family Clupeidae; genus Clupea; species Clupea harengus. The sequence goes on from NC_045165.1 coordinate 10,370,452, forward strand.
AATAACAATTAACATTTTGGTATTACAACATCACTGGCAAGACTGCTCATATTGATTCCATTATTTCAAATACAAACTTGAGCCTCGTTATTCGAGCCTGGTCAACAAGGAAGTACACAAGTACAACAGCACAGAGGGCACTATGACTTCAGCTCTGAATCACTCCAGCTCTCACCACATATACACACACACACACACACACACACACACACACACACACACACACACACACACACACACACACACACACACACACACACACACACACACACACACTCTCTCCCTCTCTCTCTCTCTGGCTCAGTGGCTTTTCCTGGCCCCTCATAATTCCATTTCCTGTGATTTCACGCTCGCTCCCCTCCCACCCTGTCTCTCCCAGGCTCGCTCCTGACTGTCCAGCGCGAGGGATAAAATGCTTCCAGTTCAGCCCCTCTTCCTGCCATTCTCCCTCCACTTCCTCCAGGAAGCATCTGCTGTGCTCCAACAAAGACCTGGATCACAAGGGTAGAATAATACAAGCAGAACGGCTGGGCAGGGAACAGTCATATATTGTCCAACGAGAGGGGAAGAAAAAAAACAGGGACCTTGCTCACTAATGTCAATTGTCACACCGTTGGCATTAACAATGAGTCTACGTTCTGTCTTTGATGTAAACTGGCCCGTGTTATTATGGATCTGGGTTCCTGACACCAAGGATAATGTTCCCAACTTTTCTTTTTTCTTTTAACCATGACCATCCTGTTGGCATCAATATTCTTAATAGAGAATGGAGGTAGGAGGGGCAGTTTTTTTGGACACAACAGGATATTTAGTTCTCTTACTTTTCCTAAACACCAATCCATTCCCTGCTCTGTCCTTCACCCCATTTCCTCCTCTCTCATGCATAGGCAGATTGTGAAGCTGTGAGGGGCTCTCTTGAATGGTGAAACATCAAAACATCAAAGGGGCTGAGAATGGCCTTTCAGAGGCAGACCCCATCGCTTATCTGACCTGTTATCACACGGCTGTATTTTTCTCCCACTACTCACTTTTGTGTTTTGCGGGACATCCATCATTAGGTCAGCGTGTGTTTGGTCGGGAGGGTGTTGCTCAGGGCTTTTGGTTACATTGGGAGCTGATTTGCTTGAGCACTGCTATTGTTTTTCCGCCCCGCCACCCCCTCTCTGGAGGAAATGGACGGTTGTATCAAGTCGGAGCACGCTTCCTGTGCTTGTTGTCTTGAGAGGACCTCTTGGGGGTGGCTAAGAAAGTGGCTGAAAAGCATTCAGCATTCGTCGTCAGTCACAGGCAGTTGAGACCAGAGAGAGAGAAAGAGAGACGCAGGGAGAGACAAACAACTTTTAATCTGTGCAGGGACTGCTGGTGTTGGACGTACCTGTTTGCCACATACAGAATCTCATAAAATGGATGGCTGGATATTCTTGCTGGGCTTTCTGCGAGCTGCCTCTTGCTTGGACGCCTTCCATTATGTCATTCATGGAGATATGGTGAACTTTGAGGATGCCAGAACAAACTGCCAACATGAGGGAGTCCTGACCAGCCTAACCACTAAGGAAGAGGTCCTCGCGGTACAACAGGCTGTGTCACAGCACGTTGGGTCAAGTGGGGAATACACTTACTGGATAGGCCTGTTGAGACAGAAGTCTGTATGTCTTGACCCCAAAGAGGACTTAAAGGGGTTCGAGTGGATAGATGGAGGCAAAGATGTAGAGGAGATCAAGTGGAAGAAACAACCTGAATCCACGTGCACACATGATCGCTGTGCATACGTTTCCATCACCTATGATGGGACTTCAGTTGTGGACTGGGGATTGATGGATGATGGGTGTAAATCAAAAACACAGTTTCACCCTTTTATTTGTAAAGTCAAAGGTGAAAAAAAGATTCCTGCAGCCAAAGACTGTACGATACCCACTTTAATGGGGATACATGACCACATACACAAAATGGGAAATCCTTCCAAACTGGATGTAATCTGTAAAAATACAAAAGCGTACAACCTAACTTGCTCCCCTGAAACTCTGGAATGGACCGCAATGGATGGAATCACAGTCGATTTGTCGAAGATATGCATTCCATGCCAGGAAGGTCATGAAAAGTCCCACTCAGGTCAATGCGAGGATATCGATGAATGTGAAACAAAGCCGTGTGGACCCCATGGCGACTGTGTCAACACAAAGGGGTCATTTCACTGCAAGGGCTCAACACCACAACCACCCAAAGGTGCACTACCCACTGATCCCCACGCTCACCCAGCCCCGACCACTACAGAGGGACCTCTTATCACCCGTGCCCCGGACGTAACCGTCAACCCAGACAACATGATACTCATTGACGTGACGGAGTCCACCCCGGATTATTCCCACATCTACATCCCCGTCATCATAGCCGTCCTGGCACTGCTACTTCTCCTGCTGGTCATCTTGGCCATAGTAGCGTGCTGTCGCAGGAGGAAGAGGGGGCGCTCAAAAAACCTGGCCGGGAAGAAGGCCTCTAAGGAATCTATGGCACTCAGGGACTCAATGGAGAAGATAAATGAGAAATGACCAGATGGAATGGAGAAACATGGGTGATAATATCCAACAGTGCGCTTCCTTATGTGCTCTCAGCCCTGTCAGACTGCTTTACTGAGGCTGCATAGTGGTCTTCAACTAAGTGACGTACTTAAGTCACTTGGACAACTGTTCACTGTCATACATGGCCTTAGGTGTATGAAGGGCTGTTATTTTGTAATATGGATCATGCTTTGGTTAAGGCTTTCTTGCACTTTTTGTTATGAGTGGCTGCCGAAGAATGTAAGTGCAGGGTTTGGTAGGGGTTAAATATACAGAATGTTCACTGATAAAAAACTTAAACCATCATGAAGTAATGAGGTAAACGCATCCTTCAAATATGTCCATTTGTAACATACATATTGTAAAGACATGTTTGCAGAGTTGATGTCACTAAACATTTTTTTAAATGAACATAGTTTCTGCAGTGTTTATTGTAGTCTAATTGTTTTCTCTACTGTTCATACATGGGAATACAAACATGTGAAACCATAGAACACTTATATCTGAAGCACTGTACAAATAAATTACAAAGCAAATAAAAGGGAAAATGAAAACATCAGGGGTCTATCAAATCTCATCACTGATAACTACAGAGAACACATCAAAAGACATGGGACCAAAACTCTCACCAGTTAACAAAATGAAACAGCATTTTCATTTGTGGAAATCAAAGGGAGAGGCTTTAGAAAAAGACCCACAATCTCTCAAAGAAAAACACTGTAAGAGGACACTGAACAAGATAGCTGAACCGATATCCGTGGGCAGGATAGGGTCATTTAGTGAGCGTAAACAGTACTTTCCTGTAAAAAAAACAAGCAGTTGAGTCTACTCCACCCACCCCGTCATGATGTAGTCAGCTACCAAAAGAAAGGTTCGCACAAAAAGGTTTCATGCGTAAAATAAACTATGTCGTCAACCCTGTCCCTGAAACACATATACATAGGCGGGGTTCACAAACGACATACAGTCACAGAATAAGCACTGCGACGTCATCGCAGCGCTTCACTTCTATAGTCTGGTCCAAGCACGACTACAATAACAGCCCCTTTAGTCTCACGTCTCCCAGTTTATAGTCACGCAGATCATTAGACATAAATGAATCATTAGGCTACTTTTAATAATGAAACTTCTTATAAAACGCTGTGTTAAACTGGCTGATAGAGAAATCGCTACTGGGCAATTATGCTTTGTTCCATATTTAAAAAAAAAAAGTTACTCAGGTGGGACTCCATTTCCATTGAAATACAGTTGAAACGAAAAAGATCAATACTATTCTGACATAATCAATGAAACAGTTAAGGTAGTACAACGCTTTGTTCTGTTATGGGCATGTTGTCCCTACGTTTACAAAGTCGTAGTCCTCGAGGTACAAGTGCCATTTCTATAGGTGCTATTTGATTCCATATTGTCCGGTTGAAATTCATCTACACTGTATCCACGACTTTTCAAGGCAGTTGCGTAGTAATCAATAGGTTCCTCGGTCGCGTTCTCCATCCAGCGCAGACATAATATTCTTTGGAATGAGCGTTTGAAATTGTCCGACAGGAATCCATACAGTATAGGATTGGCGCAGCTGTTAGCATAACCTAAAATCACCGCCAGCTGGCTTAGGGTGGCATTATGTTGCTTCACAAAGACATTAACGAGTTGGTCGACGTAAAACGGCATCCAACAGATTACGAACACGGCCACCACCATCAAAACCATCAGAGTGAGCTTTCTCTCAGACTTTTTGCGCTGCTGCCAGCCAGCTTTCAGAGCAACCACTCGCATCTTCACTATGATTAAGATGTAGCACATACATATGGCAATGACGGGGAACAGAAATCCCATCAGAAAAGTATATACTATAAACACAGCCATCCACTGCCTCTGTGGCTCCGGCATTTGCATATTACAAGCGACCGATCCGTCCGAGTTCGGTGCTGTGTTGGAAAATATAATAATTGGCAAAATAACCAGGATGGAGAATATCCAAACTCCCAAGTTAACCATCTTGGCAATGGTAGGTCTCCGATATCGGGCAGCTTTTATGGGATGCACCACGGCAATATATCGGTCTATGCTTAGTACAGTCAAGCAATAAATGCTGGTAAACATATTTATAGCGTCCACACTTAGGAAGAGGCGGCACAAGAAAGATCCAAATGGCCAGTGTTGAAGTAACGTGTATGTCACCAGAAACGGTACACTCAACATAAGTAACTCGTCCGCAATAGCCAAGTTCAAAATGTATATATTAGTCGCCGTCTTCATTTTTGCGTACCTAAAAATAACGTAAATGACCATGGAGTTCCCGCACAGCCCGACCAAACAGACCACTGTGTAGATAAATGAGATGAGAATTGCGCTACCATGAGACTCGCTGTGCGTCTCATTGCCGGAGGAATTCATCAGCAAAAAACTGTCCTCTAAATTAAGGAACTTGGACGAGCTGTTGGAAAACATTCTGGTGAATTCTCGACCTCCAAGAATGATGTAAAAAGTGATGAACTAGCGTTTAAATAATCCGTACGTGCATTTTGGTTTCGAGATAGGTATCCCTTTGGTCTGCTGGCGTTGCGGCGCACTACGAGTTTCAGCACCATGGATAGTTGCAACGGTGAAGACCCCCCTCATAGTGCATTTAGAGAGGCACGTCACACGCAGCAAAATGACGTTGACGTCTTAATCGATACTGAACTGCCATCTTCACAGAAATACCTGTTAGAATATTGCTTTCATATACTCTGTCTTTTGCCATTGGATTGCATCACTGCAAAGGCGTAGTCATGATATACTTCAGCGGTCATTACGCACACAACTAATAGCCGAGTGAATCACCACACTGTAAAAAGAATGTGTACAGACACAGTTAAAATATGTAAAAAATGTGTTAAACTCTCTAAAATCCGGATAGTTTTTTATCTACTTAAGGTCCCAGCAGCTTTTACATTTTGTAATGAAGAGGCCATTGTAACACAAAATACTGTGAAAAAGCTATAGATAGCAGTCCATAACTTCAAACTGTTCGATATCTATAGCAGCACTGGAAGCGGTCCTGTTGTTTCACAGACATATTTGTAATACTTTACTCAGTGTACAAAACAAATGTTGAAACATCAAATAGATTTCCAAGTCAAAAGTTGTCTAAATGTAACTTCATCCTTCAAAACGACACTACAGTAAATAGAAATAGGTGCAGTAAACACAATGGGCAAAATACACCAATCTGTCTGCTTTGCAAAAACAAACCACACCCCTTCTTATACAAGGTGACAGCTGCAGTAGAAAACAGCACAGACACACTGCTGTTCAAAGCTGGTTATATGCTGGGAGACCAGTAGTCTTGAAGAACATATTGTGTGTACTAGAATGTCTGAGCTGTTTTTTGCCCAGGTTTTCACCAGCAAGAGATTTGAAGTGATCTCCCAACCTGGCTTTACACTGCCAACAAAACCCACATTGCGCAGCAAAACCCAGCGTGTTCCAGTAAACCAGCTGTACTTTTCCAGCAGTGGTGTCTTGCTAGTTCCATGTACATACCACATCTCCTCAATTGTATTTTTACTGAAAAACAAAAAAAATCAATAGCGATCTTCCCCATAATGAGTTCACAATGTCAATCCCCTTTATGTCATATCCTCATTACACAGTTGCAATCCATCGCATCCCCATCTTCACATTCTTCTAATTTGTAGTACCATCTAGTGGTGGGATCCGCTATAAAGGATGCTTAAGGAAACGGGCACTGTTCATTGGTGTTGGTATTAGAGGTGAGGTATTAAAGATACATCATAAGCACTTTAAAAAAAGGGTACACACTGGCTGGAAAAGTCCAGTTTAAAACAAAGCATAAAAGAGTGGCTTGAGGGTGGTGAGGAACGCCTGGCTCCCTCCCTCTCACTCAAGCGCAAATAACTGAACTGCAAACACTGGTGTTCATGTATGGAAGGCTGGGGTCACCTGGCAGCTTGTGTGAATTGTGGCAGGATAAACTTTGATTGCATTTATGACATTATTAGGCTGGATAGGAGGGACACGACTTCACAAGAAGAATGGGAAAAAAGCAAGTTGGGAGGAAATGGTGAATAACATGACCTCAATCTGTGTGACAAAAGACCTCTAAATATGGATAACAAAAAAAATAAGAAATGTGTTGGCATTGTAATGACGGCGCTGATGCAGGTGATCCTAAAATATATTCTGTTCCTCACAGAGGCTTATTTTATGCTTTCTCATTAGCATCTCTACGACACTCTACTTGTGAAAGGATGCCAACCCCACAGCGGCATACCTCATTTAAATGCGAATAATAAAAACAAGGGACATTACTGAGAAATGCTTTTGTCACCCCGGCAAATTGCTCCCTGTTTCCGTTTGTACAACCCCATCCAAGTGCCCCCGCTTGCACAAGAGCCGTGATGGCTGCCCTTGAAAGGTAATGAGTATCGGTCGGGCTGCGAGATGGCAGCACAGATGGCTGTGTTCGCACTCTGCTCTCTCACTCTCTCTCTCTAGTTCTCTGCCCATCTCTGGAAGAAAGCCAGCTCTCTCTGGGCAGGTGTTCTGTTTTTCATCAAACTCAAGCCTCCATAAGGTTGCTTTTTTTTCACCAAAAGGACTTTCCTCTGGTGGAGCAGGTGGAGCAAAAGCCTTTAAAAGTAGAACTGATGGAAGTATATATACTGAATGTGTGTGTGTGTGTGTGTGTGTGTGTGTGTGTGTGTGTGTGTGTGTGAGAGGAATCAAGATGGAATCATAAGAAGAAAAGAGGAAAGGTTAAATAGTCTGATAATCACAATGTGACACAATGAGGATAGAATTCATGTCTATGTCTAGCTTGACTTGAGGCTTATTTTAATTGAGTTAGACGTGGGTCTTGTGGGTGACTGCGTGTCAAACAGTTCTCTTTGCAGGTGCTTTGTGTTGGTCATTACAACTCATTTGCATTTAGAGGTTTTGCCCTGACTTGACTTGCTAGCTGAGCTTGCACAAAAAAAAAAAAACATATGCCTGGCCATTATAACGGCTGGAATCATCAAGCATCAATAATTTGAATAAATAACACAGCTAGCCACTGCACCAAAAGGTACATTAAAGCCAGATAAGGGCACAGCCAGCTGTAAATGTCAAGAGATGTGGACAAATAGGAAATAAAAGGCAAATGAGAAGGGATGGGAACCTGCTGATAGAATATGCCTCAGGAGAACTTTCAAGCCACTCTGCATAAATGCAAGTAAAAAGTCACACCGGGCTGTTCAAAGGAATTTAGAGACTGGTCCTGCACTTAGCACCTGTTATACACTCACTCAAATGGAAGGTGATATGACTGCAACCCTCCTGGAAACTGCTACTTTTGCATCCAGGTGACACACACTTTTGTTGTGCTTCAAATATACATTCAGCAACTAAGACTCATCTGGATGACCATGATTGTTGAACCCCTCCACTCAACTGACTATGCACTGAGTATAATTACAAATGCTGTGGGTGCTTCAGTACACTGTTAAAGTGGCACTTAGAGGTGGAACCTGTGGCCTTCAGCTTTATTTCCATTGAAGCAAGGGTCCTGTGGAGAAGTCAGCGCCCGCTGTCAGCGGGGAGTGACTAATGAATCCTGTGCCTCCTGGAGCTCCAGCGCGGTGCCATAGTCCTGCAAGGCCTGCTGGGTAAGGCCCAGGTGACCACGCACATCAGCACGCAGTTTATACAGCAAGGCATCACTGGGCAGCAGGTCAATAGCTGCAATAAACACACATAAACAAACACACGCACACACGCACACACACACACACACACAGATTGTTTCATTCCAGAAAAAAAACAAAACTGGCCTAATCACTCATCCTTCAGTTGCAGGGGTCTTCCTTTTCTAGCAATCACTGATCCAACAGGTTTAAGATGAGCTCCTCCAAGACACAAATACCCTTTTCATAAGCAGACCTATTTCTGTGTAGTGGGGTTAGTATTTTCCCTAAGGACCAGGTGGATTCAAGCAGGTTGTGCAGTCACCATGGTAACCACCTACATCTAATCTTTCTTGAGCACGGAGCATACTTGGTCACTTGACATAGCCGAGTGACTGTGTGCCTGTGCCTGACAACGTAAAGTTTAGAGAGGGACTTTTGATGCAGGAAAACTAGCAGCAAGTGCCAAAATGTTCATTTTGGAGCAGATGGACTCGTTTTGCTCAAGAAGAGTTTCTTTTTTCTTTGGAATGGAGAGAGAGGAGAGATGGCAGCAGATCACAAAGAGTGTGGCGATCTGAGAGATGAGCCAATTAGGGCTTCCTGGGGAAATTTGTCATTTGGCTTCGACCGAGACAGTATTTGATAGAAGATGCAATTTAAGCAGCACACAGCATAATATAAATAAATATAAAATAAAGCTTGATTTGTGTGGTTTTGCTAAAGGATGACAAAAATCTATATTTGCAAGCTTACTGCTGTTGAAAGGCAATCTCCTTGCATATTATACAGTACATTGATGTTGCTAATGTAAAATCTTTCCTTCTGGGAATACAAGGTGTGCACATCCAAAGGAAGGGTTGCCAACGTTTTCTACATTAGGCAATGGATGATGCGAATACTGGTTGTGTGTTATTAAGATTCAAGATCTATGATTCAAGGTCCACGATCATTCATGAATTCAGTTTTTTTTTGTTTGAATTCCACAAAGATGTATGTGGAGTTGGTTCAGCTAACAGGAATTTGATTACACAGCATGTGTATATTTTTAATCGTTGGACAGCCATCTTTGACACCTAAGACCATTTTAAAATTGCCTATCGCTAGAAGCTTAAGGTATCCTATTTCTATACATATTATTTCTATTTCTTTTAATTTTATGGAACAAGCTGTTATAATTATCTTATCTTTTTGTGTTGCTTTTAAAGCAATTTAGATGTGTTCTCTATGCCGCCCTGAAGACAGGCTAAATGAAACAAACAAACAGAGAGATAACATTATGCCTGACCCTGTGGCAAACAGACCGAGAGCAAAAGGCTGCTGACTGCTGCATGCACACCTAGGGGCTCAGGTGTCAGGATTGGAGTTAAAAAAAAAAGGAAGAAAAAGAAGATAATCTTCCATAGTGGGGAAGGTCACTTAACTGAGAATGGCCTTCTCAGAGAACACCTCAATTTCTGCACCAGATCATAACCTTAGCCATGCTTTCAAACCAAAAGAGAGAGGGTCAACGTCTCATTTGACCTCTATCATGCAGGGAAAGATAGGAGCCCTCTGTTAACGCAATGATTATGTACAGATGGAACCACAGTGGAAAGTGCTTGGTGCTGCACAGCGGGGAGTGGAACCGCCTGCCTGGGTCAAGGCTGCTACATTTGCGGGTGTTCAAGAAGGTCGTGAAGGTGCAAATTTTTTAAGGCATCAGGTATCTAAATGATCTCTACAGAGGAGGATTTGTGAGACGAGTGAATGGGTTATGCAGTGCATGGAGAGAAAAGATGGAGGCGGGAATCTACAACTACAGAGCCAGCCGTGAAACAACCAGGAAAGGTAAAAAAAAAAAAAAGAGCCAGAAAATGAATGAGAATGACAGAGAGCACAGAGGAGCAGAGGAGAGCCCAACCTTGAGTCAGGTCCCTCTCTGCACTGCGGTACTTCCTCAGGGAGCAGTAGAGGTTGGCCCGGTTTAGGAACACATGCGAGAAGTGTGGGTTGAGCCGCAAGGCCTGGGTGAAGTCCTGCAAGGCTTCCGGAACCTTCCGCAGCAAGGTGAGCGTGATGGCGCGGTTGAGCACCGCAGACTCGTCCCCGGGGTCCAGCTTGATGGCCTCGCTGTAGTACTCCAGGGCCTGCAGGCACAGCCGGAGGAGAAGTCAGTCTCGCTCTGACATGTTTATGTTTATGTTTATTAAGGATCCCCATTAGGCTACACCGTAGTGGAGACTATTCTTCCTGGGGTCCAGGCAAAATGCATTACAATACAAATCATAAAATGCAGTACAGCATGATCAATGTTGGTGAACAAAAACACAGACTTAGAAAACAACATTTACATTAAAAGTAAAATAATAAAAAAAATACCTAAATACCTTAAATACCTAAAATAATAACCTAATCTACTATAATTTCCTTTCTGATTATTGCTGCCTTAAGTTTCCTTTTGAAATCACATTTATTTCTTGTTAGAGTCAAATATGAGGGGAGCACATTCCAGTATGCAATGGCTCTGATATGACATGTGCAATTGCCTTGATAAGCATCTTTCTTTTGAGTACTGATGTGTGGATGTGTGTGCATAGGTTTGCACACACATCCACACATCAGTACTCAAAAGTCTGTTTTCTTCAGAATGGTTTATGGTTATGTCTGAATACAAACACATATGCCTCTGTCCCACAGTGAATAATTCACTGCAGCAAAATCAAGGCCTGCACTTTGGTTTGTAGCTATCAGCAGGGGCAAGTGGCCCACTTGAATCACCTTAGGCGTCGTTTACACGGTGTCTAGGTTGCCTGAATCCGGAGAGAAATGTCTCCGGATCGACCTTTCGTCTACACGAACAAGGCGGATCCGCACACTGAATCCGCACTCTTTCGAATCGGGGGTCCAAAGTGTGCAGATTCGAATCTGTCCGCGGATTGGTGTTCGTCTGCACGCCGATCCGCAACCCTTTCTAATCTGATGATGTCATTGCCCCACGTGATCGCCTCGCAACCTCAGGCTGAACCCTTATTAACCCCACTGCCTCACTTCATAACAGCAACAACATAAACTTAAACTAAAGGTACTGTTTGCTAACAGCGCTGACCTAATCAAATGCAACTCTCTCTGGGTGTGATGTTTGGCTCGGTAAATAAAGACGTGCTTTCCCACTCTAAACCATGAGTGTGGTAACCATGACAATATGCATTGCTGTCACCGCTGACACCTTTGGATGTTCAGGATAAACCTGCAGTCTTTCTGATTTGCTATCACAAAGCTCCGTGGTCAACAGAGCATTGAAGTCAAATAATAGCACTAGTGGTGAAAACATATCTATAATAATTCTGTTATGCTCAAAGCATATTTTGAATATCTGGTTTCCAACTGCCCCTCCACCCCCGCCCCGTGCTCTCAGGCACTGACCCTTAGCTTCTACCACCCCACCTTCAAACCCTCTACACTGATCTCCAGTGACAGTGTGGTGTCCTACCTTTTCAAACTGCCTGTTGAAAAAGTAGAGGTTTGCAGCATTGAAGTAGGCCAAAGAGTAGTCGGGGTTCACAGATATAGCCTTCTGGTAGTCCTGCATAGCAGTGGATTTGTCTCCCATGTACTGGCTTATAACGCCGCGGTTAGTGAGAAGCTGGTCGTGCAGTGGGTTGTGCTGCACAGGAGACAGAAACACAATGAGACAAACAAACTTTCAGCACAACATTGACAAATAATGTAAAGGGACCTCTTCAGAACATAAATCACCGGCTGCCATTTTATTGTTGACCTATGAACAGCAGTGTGCAACTGTAACTATGTCTGCTTTTGAAAGGTTAAGAAAAATGAACGTCCCCTGTGAGTGTTCTTTGAGGGACTTTTATGAGAAGTGCCGTACTGCATGCGATGTGAAAAAGTAGAGAACAAGGAGAATAAGAGTGGGCATCCATCTTTAAGACAGGTCTGACCTTCATTACAGTGCAAGACACACTGCTACATAAATAATGGATGGTTCAAATATGTAGAGCAGTGAAATCTAAGGGGTTGAAAGAGAGGGACTCTGCACAGAGCAGTGAAATCTAAGGGGGAGAGTGACTCCGCACACAGAAACGTTTCTGCCACATTTCTCTATTCTTCATCTCACATTTAGTTCTAAAACAGCAGCAGCCAGAGGGCTGTAGAATAATTTCCCTAAAGGTGCAGTCTGGTATTCTGGTAAAAGGCTGTTAATAGTTGAGCACCTAACACCTACAACACCTAATCAAATTACGTTCTGAGCTCCTGAAGCAAAGTGTTGATTGGCTGGAATAGTGTATGGCTCGGTCCGAGCCAATTTGTTGGACAGCTGGAGGACCAATGAGGAGCAATTTGCTGAATTTGACCAGAGGTGTAGGGGATTAGAATCACAGACTTCTCCTTTAAGGGAGTACATGGGGTAAACTTAGCATGGAGGTTCACGATCCAGCAAGTCTGCCCCATGACGTGACGTACCCTCAGTGCTTTGCTGATGTCCTGGAAGGCAGCATAGAGATTCCCCATCTGCAGGTTGACAATGGCTCTGCCCTCGTAGGCGGCCCAGCTTGAAGGGCTGATCTCCGAGGCGATGGTGAATTGATTCCAGGCCTTCTGGAAACATCCAAAAACCTTGCAGGACGGGAGAGGAAAGAGAAGACAAAGTAAATCAATGGTGCTTAGTCGAAAATCAATGTGATGAGGCCGAATGAGAGAAGTCGGAACCATGCTGAGAGATATGTTGCCCTTGTTGAGTGGGGAGATAGGGATAATTACGCAGCGCCTGTGGGTGTGTGTGTGTGTGTGTGTGTTGTGGAGGGGGATGAAGGATGTTTGAATCAAACTGAATCAGATATAACAGTAGATTGCAAGGCCCATCTCTCTAATCCAACAGTCAGCATCACCATGGTGTGGCCAAGCGAAGGTCAGTTGTTTTTCACATTAAGAAAAACACAGACGCTGTTTGAAAGTTCGCACACAAATGACCAGAGAAGAACAGCTTTGATGCTGAACGTGTTACAGAATGGAAAGCCAATTCTCCACTATGTGTTCAATTTTAAAAGTGAAGAATTCTGCAAAAGCTTATTATGTCTCACAAAAACACATATGTACGTTCACACTCATGCACCCCTGTACCACCAACACACACACACACACACACACACACACACACACACACACACTCAACACAGCACGCAGCTTCAGCACTGCAGCTATTTCATCTAATAAAGAGCCTGTCATGATTTGTCAAGTTTTAACAATCCCACGGCCTCATATCCTAGCAACATGCACACGCGGCTTAATATAGAATAGGCAATTTTGAGACATATAATCAGCAGAATCATATCAGGCAATGGACCTGCTCTCAATCAAATTAAATTCCCATCTTTTTGCATCTGAATATATTCAGCCTTCAGCCTCCTGAAGGGCGGCCTTTCATCTGCTCGTGAGAAAGAAACCTATTTAGAAAGTTTGTTCTGGTGAGTCAAAAATCAGTAAAAAAAAGTCTGTAGAAAAAAACAATAACAGTAACAATGCAGGTAGGCTTGCCAATATAGGGTCCTCCACTCTGAAGAGACTCTCAGGGGGTTTCTTACAACCGAGGCACAAAAATAGGTGTTTTACATATAATCATTCACCCATTTTGTGGGATGTCTCACCAGAGATGAGACCCAGTTTCAGCATCCTGGCTTTGTAAAAAGTAAACTTTGTGAGATTAGAAGAAACTGATTTAACACTCACACACAATGGCTTCAAACATGATGACAAGGATGCCTTAAAGGATGAATACACAACAAAGGCTGCAAAAGCCCACCACGATTCCTGTTGAAAAACTGGGTATATGGTTCTGAACTGCCACTGTGAGACAGAATGTAAAGAGACTGATTATAAACTCTCATTGTCCTTGAACTACTGTGAGCAGTCAGTGGGGTGTTGGTAAAGCTGGCAAGTTCCCCTGGCAATGCTTGCAATAAATGCAGGGACAAAATCCACCACATGTATGACAGGCAGAACATAAAATGTCACTACATATAGTAGTATATAATATACACTATTGTAAATGTTATGTCAAAAGACATTCTTAGAAGATGCCTTCACTCGAAAGTTATGCCGTATGAGTCACCTGTCTATTATGACAGCATGGCAACAAGGCAGCAACCTTCCGTTTCAAATGGACCCAGTGTGTACCAGGGCTCCATTGCCATTGGAAGGGGTGTGTCTGGCCCTGTGTGACTGTCTAGAAAAGAAAGATGGAGATCTACTAGCAATACTGAAAAAAAGCTAGAGGTACAACCCCATTTCCAAATAGCACTGGTACAAATGTAAAAATGCTAATATAATTATATATAATTCTGCTGGTGCCACTGCTTTTAAGAGCATGTATTCAGCTTTTAGGACAGCTTTTAGGAACCTACAGCACACCCAATTACTGATAATGACAGACACTGACTTTTTGTCCTCAACAGCTTTGATTGTCACTTTACTGCCTGGCCTATAGAAATCAATGGCTGTGCTTCGCAAACACTAGATGCTGAGATATTGAGTCGTCGAACCACAAAACATGCTTCCACTGTTCTATTGTCCATCTCAATCGAACCCGGACAAGTTGGCTGTGCTTCTGTGCAGTATTGACGTAAGGCCTTCACGTCCATCTCTAGACGCACATGAATGCTGTTGACTGACAAACGTTTACAGAAGTAGGCTTCTTTTTGTGCTGTGCTGAAGCATCAGGTCTCATGTGAAGCACTCTTTGTTTAAAGATCACATGTCTACCTGCGTGAGTCCACTGAGCAAGGACACAGAAGAGGCTGCGGTTCAGAGAAGCCTCTTTCTTGGTTCACCTTGAGCTGAGCCTCACGGTCTATTCTTATATTTTCCATTTTCCACTTAAGTGCTTTTATGACATTCCAGTTATACGCAGTCAGGTAAGAAGGCATCTTGATCACATGTTTTACAATCCAGTGCAGCTGTCCCTCAGTGTCTTGTCCGGCCTTCTCTGTAGGATCGGGTCGGTTGGGTCTGTCGGGCCGGTCTGCAGTTAATGAGTCGGATTTTATTCCCGCTTTGGCCTCACAGCTATCCCCTCAGTTACTTGCCCTGAGCGAAACGTTGATAAGGCCAGAAAACACTGCCACACCTACAGAGCTGTAGATTAAGCATCTAATGACTAGATATTCACACAGCTGAGCTGCTGCCTGTGCATAGCTAGGACTCATTGCATCTCTTTCCATCATGATTACCGATCCTTTCAAGTTATACCTGGTGGTTATTTATCGTCCACCAGGACAACTTGGCAGCTTTGTGGATGGACTGGATAGACTTAGCAGACTGCTGTCTGCACTTCCAATGGATAATTGTTCGTTACTAATCCTTGGTGATATGAATATTCCTATGGACAATTCTCATTCAGTAGACTTCCTGTCCCTAATTCACTCAAACATGTTCACAGCCCTCCTACTCGTAAGGCTGGTAAGGGACTAGACATCACTCTGCTGCGCAATTTCACCAGAAAAGCTAATAGTCACTCCTTCCCATGTATCTGACCACTACTTTGTTATAACATCCTACTACTTTGTACTACATAGCCACACACGCGAAGGGAATACTCGAACTTCCCGCTGCACGTAGGCTCGTCCTTGTCCTCATCACATGTATGTTCACGAACGTGCACACAGATGCACGCGGAACTGCGGTGATCGAACAAATGAACACAGACACATTCTTTCTGGCACGCTCCTAACAGCGCTACCCCGAGCCCAAAGGCTCACACACACACACACACAGTCACTCCCTCTCTCTTACACATCCCCACACTCCTTCAATTTATTAGTTAGTTACATTTAGCTAGATTACATATTGTGTCGTATTTCTTATCATTGTGTAAATAAATACTTTGATTATATACGCTGGTCTATTTAATGTTACACAAGAATGAATGCTGCCAACCTCTTCTATTCAGAACTCCAATGACCTTCAACCTTGCTATTAATAAGGTAATTTTGGTTGTAGTTATTCGTTTAATTATTAATCAGAGTTCCAAATTAATAGTTAAATATATTTTATGAGACTGATTTGTGGATTATCTTTATTTTGACCACCGTGGAGGACACTTCACTTTATGTGGCGCCCCCTAGGTGTTCAACTTAATTGATCTGCCTTTGTGTTGAATGGTTGATGCCTGTCCAATCGGTTGAGATTACCAACATATTGCTGTTGCATGGATAGAACCAATGTGTCTTGGTGGCCCTACACACAATTGCACCCACATTCACCCAGCGCCTGCTCACAGGGTAAGGTATCTACTTAGTTTGGTACTCCCATGTGAGGCTGGTACCAATTTCACCTACACTGTGCACTGCAAAAGGGGGAAATGCACTCAATTCCTACTGATTTGTCTTTGTTTATCTCAAGGTGCTGGATTACTCACAGACTCATCTTCTGGCAAATCGGTGAACATTGACCTATTCTTCCTCTTGAAGGACAAGGGCTTTCTTGGCTCCTTATTTATGAGCACACTGTATACCCACTAAGCTGTTCTACAATACCTAAATGTTCTCTCTCCATTTTATCCACTATTCATTTAGTATGTGTCATGTATATACCATCTTTCTGTTTGTATGTATCATCAAATCAAACACTTGTAAAGACACACAGATTTTCCAGAGATAAATAAACAGGAGATGAAGTACTAACCACACTGGCACCGTAAAGGACTGCTCAGTACGGTTATCGTCAAACTAACTACGGTTATCATGTACATTGACCACATGTATGCTAACATGCTTCTCCTAATACGGGTATGAATTCATCTGCCATGTTTCTGATTGATACTGTCTCCTACGTCGTTACCACAGCAACTCATGCTGACAGGTAGGTGATGTCTGGACAGACAATTCCGATCTGATTAGTTGCAAATCAGTCGTCTCAGAAGATCTGTTTTCAGAAACAAATCTGATTTCCCTGCAGTGTGAACATAGCCTGAGAGAGTAACCCAGTGGTTGGGGCATAATTATTAGCATCCCCCACCTCCGGTGTTTGAGGGTGCGGGTTCGACCCCAGTGTGTGACTGTGTACATTTGTATGA